>NC_136484.1:19354713-19367213 GCF_053919585.1 Euprymna scolopes | reverse complement strand
TATCTGAAAAATCGATATTTTGTTCTGACTAGCAACCTATTATCGTTGCAGCATGTTAACTGCATCATAAAAGTGTAATTCGTTTTAGTTTCTTTTTGGAAATAATTGTCCCATAAAAACAATGGCGACTATTTTCACTAATAACATAAATAGGTCAAAATGTGAGGGGAGATAATTCCTATTTTTTAATTAAGGAAATATGCGAATTATCTCCCTTGCAGCTTGAGTTGTTTTATTATGTCGGCATAACTTACTATTATTTTAAAACATTTTTTGACCATGTGATAAGAATAAATGATCAACGAATTCCTACATCGATGTTATTTGGCGATGTAACGCAATGTAACGCGATTTAACGCAATGTTGCGCAATGTAACGCAAGCATATAAAGATATGTTTAAGGAATGGTCTAGACACTTTCCTAATTGAACACATCAAATCAGCAAAGGACAACACAATACCGACAGAAAACTTTGAGGCGAGGAGAAGGCGTTACAACGAAGTTAATATGTCTCGATAGCGACTTCATAAGAAATAACTCACCTGTACGACATCCACATATTAACAATGTCCTCTTCGCCTACGTGCCTAAAATATAGACTTGAACAAATGAATAACTTTCCAGTTCACTAAGAAATGCACATGTGTCTTCGTCGAGATAGAAACACTACTGTGGTATATACTTATATAAACTTAGACTTTATATACACTATATTCATAATTCATGCGTATAAATGTATATTTTTAGAACTCAAGACAGTACATGATAATCAGGTCGTTATACTGACTAATACATAAGGAAATTAAATGAGAATGAATATGTCGGCCATGTTTTAGCATTGACATGATTGCGTTCTCTAATAACATTCGGGTCAATTCATATAAACATGGCTCTCATTGGTCAAAAATAAATGTAGACCAAAAAGGTGTCGTGTTCTCCAAAATCGACACATTTCATTGGTTTACAAATATTTCATAATTTATTTTATCAAACAATCAGAATACATGAAGGCATCACATGATTTGTCACATGGCAGAAAATTGGTTGCGTTCTCCAAAACAACTGATTATTTTTCTGCTCAGCAAAAATTCATATGGATATCCTGAACAAAAAAAAAATCATTTTTATTAAAACGACGAATTACGAAACTGAATAATTTTTGTTGTTGAATACATTAAAAAGTATTAAAAAATGTTAAAAATAATGTTAAAACTCTTAAAATATAATCACATAATGCAACATATCAATTTAAACTATAATGATTTTTTTATATCTTATATATTTTGTCTTTCATATTATTCCGTAAGAATTTATAAAATATTTCAAATAAGACATCTATACAACGTGTAAACGTGCCTATAGATTATTTCATTTATTAAAGATGCTTTTAAAATCCAACTTTGAAGTTTTTCGGCAAAATAGAAGAAAATACTTGATTTGAATAGAAAAATGGTAATAAAACTATCATTAGTTCGATTATATATTTTAGTATAAAAGAAAATTGTTTATATATGTATACATCATAGCAGTAGTAAAAATAAACCACAGTGTTCAATTCCACTTTTTTACTTATATGCACAGTTCTATATAATTATAATTTCATTGTACGGAACCCAGGTTTCACGAATTGACCACTGACCTGCGGCTAATCCTGGCTTCGAGATTTTGTTCTGGACTCCGGACTAATTGATTGTCAACCCCCGTACGATAAATTGTGTGCATATAGCATACAACTATTATATATATATATATATATATAGTCCGAAGATATTAGTGACGGAAGGGTGTTAAATTCGTGTATTTTTCAAACTAATTAACACTTAATTGATAGAAGACGGTTGCCATGGGAATTTGGATCTAGTTCGCCAATTCCTTTTTCGAAGTAGTCACACTAATGTTAATTTTTCTATAACAGGAGAGAGAGAGAGAGAGAGAGAGAGAGAGAGAGAGAGAGAGAGAGAGAGAGAGAGAGAGAGAGAGAGAGAGTACGTATACAAACATACAGAGTCCGAGAAAGCAATGTCAGTAGATTCAGCATAAGAAAGATAAAATATAGATACAAAAAGTTTAAAAAAACATACGAGAAAAATAAGATCAAGCTGGAAACTATTGAGGAATAAAATCTTACATATATCTAATACATAAAATAATATGGTCGGATCTACCATGTCAGACCTAATAGCAATATATATATATGTGTGTGTGTGTGGATTTTTGTTGATTTTTTTAAAACGATATTACGATTAATAGCGCCTTCAACCTTGAAGATCATGGGAAATCTTTTTCCTTAGAATAAATCGCCCATATTTTGGGCGTAAACAAATAAACAAACATATTTATATATATATATATATATATATATATATATATATATATATATATATATATATATATATATATATATATATATATAAGGAAACCGTAACTGAAGTAGCCACTGATTTTGGAATTAATATTTACGGATTTATTACCCGGACAAATGCCTCTTCGTCTCTCTCAATAACAACAGCGAAAACGATAATGAACACATGCATACACACACAAGTATACACGTTTATGTGAATGCGTGTGCGTATGTGTCTGTGTGAAAGCTTTTATCTTACAAAAAATAGAACATATTTATGTAATAATTTTACGATAATTTTTCTTTGGAAAGTGATATCAAAGTACACACAGCTTGCTTTGAAGTTCTCATATTTTAAGATGTTATGATTTGTTTTGTTGTAAAACTATTTGTGCCACCATTTGTATATTTCATTAAAAATAAAAACTTTAGGAAAAAGAAAAACTGACTGAATTTCTTTGCTCTCCGAATGATCCACCCACCTCGTCCAATTAGATTACAGAGTCCATTAAATGAAGCTTAGCATAAATTGCACAATTTTGCAAGCTGTTATGTTTAAAGAGCAGAGAAACAAGGGAGGTAATCCGAAGATGAAAAGATTGCTGTTTCCTTGTTTGTATTGGATTAGCTATAAGAAATGTTCATTTTTTTAAATTAAAATTTAATTAACAAGAAAATAAAACAGATTTCTTGAATATGCATGAATAACTGATGAAAAAATAATAAATGCATAAAGGAAGGAACCATTTTAAGTGGTTTAGGAAACGACATTTATTTTAAAGGGAAGAAAATCTCCGTTCCTTAACAGAAAGAAAGTCTTTTAATCTTTGTTTCATTTTTCTAGACTTTTCTCTGAATCCGGATGCTGGAAACTGTGCATAAAATAGCAGGATAAAAAATTTTCAGGAATCTTTAGAAATATAGTTTTAATTTGGATCATATTGATTCCAAAGCTTATACCGGCGTCCATCAATATCTTTTTTACGTCTTTTTTTTTTTTAAATTTTTAAATTTTTTTTTAGCTTTCTTCGAGCATGGGATTCATATTTTTTTCTCATGGTTCTGAGAGCAAAAAGAAACGTTCCAATTGAGACTACATATATCTTTAGACATCTGCCTTACAACAACAACAACAACAACAACAACAACAACAAAAATATGATTTGTTTCATTTAAATATTTAATATCACATTTATATATAACGTGTGCTTTTCGGCTAAAATCATAGTTTTCAGATATGAGAAATAAATGGAAATGAAACCATGTAAAATTATAGGCTTATGAGAATCTTAATTGTAATATAAAAAAAAAAAATCAAGGTAGTTCTTTTCAAGTGCTATATGCATATATAATGATATAATATATGAAATTTAGTAAATTATACATTAAAAGGCTGAAGAGGGCTCCGGCCGAATTGCTAGCTTGGAAATGTGCTATTAATAATAATGAACATAATACTAGTTTCAAACAACATTGATAAGACCGAAAAAGAATCAGTCGAAAAGCAATGCAAAAAAGAAAGAAAAAAAAAAACAATCAAGGCAGATAAAATGGGCAAAAATATTTTATAGAATCATCTCATTGTCTCAGGCACGTTGTGCACTGCGACTTTCCATGTTTTATCTCATAAAAAAATGAAACCTTTTTTTTTTTTTATAAAGGAGACAATTTATTTGCACTTATCTGTTCGCAATATCTTGACGACTTCAGCTTTTTTTTACGCCTTTTTGCATCTGCTTTTCTCAAATGGTCGCCCATTCAGTACTGATCTAACGGAAACGCCTCTTAACTTCTGTGACCTAATGGAAACTGATGCGTCAACGTGATTATGCTGTACAGAATAATTATGATGATATTCACAGATCGTAATATTATCAATAAAAACGAAAAGTACATTCATTCTTTTTTTGGCATAATGATTTATTTCAACAGTGCCCAAAAACGTGAGTAGAGCTTGTATATGTATATATATATATATATATATATATATATATATATATATATATATATATATATATATATATATATAACTACTTCATTTATTCACATAAATTTAATATACGAAAGTATAGATTTATGCGTAAACTTTAAGTATTTACTTCAAAAGTGCTCAATACGTAGGTAGAGCTAGTTAGTAATTTATAAAATATATATGGCGATTAAGCTACACTGAATATTCTGCGTTTCATCCAACTATAGGATTCGTCAGGCTTATGCGCATAATTACTGTATATATATATATATATATATATATATATATATATATATATTGTCTCAATAAAATTTATACACTCTTTAAATTATCTCAACTTGCCACATGAATATGCAATCCAACGTTTCCAAGAGATGTTTAGGAATAAAGCATGGTACTTCCAGTAGGATGGACCACATCACCACTATCATCATGACGTAACAGTCTATCTTTATGGTCACCTGCCAAAAAGATGGGTTGGACGAAGAGTAAGTATGAAGTATCATCCACGATTAGCTGATTTAACTCCCATGGATTTTTTGGATGAGTGAGGAGGCATTTTAAACACAAGGTTTACCCCCCCCCCCCAAAAAAAAAAAACCCAGCTACCACGACTGAGTTGAAAGCAGCAATTGAGAGAGGCTGTTCCAGCATCCTAACTGAACTGATAAGGAACGTTTTGGATTCGATCAGTGAGCGTTGTCAGCTGTTCATGAACCACAATGGCCAACAACTTGAACACTTTCGAGAATTAGTTGGTTTCTACATTTGTTCACAGTATTTTGATGTATGAAACTTTTCTTTATCATAATAAATGTTGATTTTATAAACATTTAAAGAGTGATACATGTTATTGGAACATATATATCATACATATACATTATATATAATGTATATGTAGATATATGCCATTTTAATTTAGGATTATTATTTTCTAATGAATTTAAAGCATTTTAGGACTGCTGAATTCTGAAACAAAAACAGTTCAATAACTTATTTCTTTTATATCTATCGAAATAATACATGATCAAATCTTTTATACTTGAGCCAGAAATATGTGAAAATGGACCCTCCACAAAATTATACCATTTCTTTTATTCATATTTCTCAAGACCGTTTTTTAAAAAGAACAATTTTTCATTATACAATTCTCCAGAAGGTTCGACAGAGCGAATACAGATGAACACTAAATATTTTTCTTTGTTTTTGTTAGCAATACTTTTTGAACGAATTCAATGATTTATACGAAAGTGCATTTTTACCTAAATGCGAGTTGGGAACAATTTTCCATTTGACCAATTTGCTACCCCCCCCATAAATGGGGAGCGGCATATATATTATTTTTAAAACGTAATTATCCACTGACATATATATATATATATATATATATATATATATATATATATATATATATATATATATATATATATATATATATGCGCGCGCTCTAGAAGTTGATTTCTCGGGTAAGGGTAATGACGGCTTCCCATTAGTGTACTGCAATAATCTTTGAGGAATAGATTTATCGGGTTACCGAATAACGTATTATACCTACGTGAACATAGAGGGAACAATATAGCGCTGGTATTTCATTGTCGATAACGGTTATTGTTGGCACATAAGGCTAAGTACTTGGACTGCTAATTGCATTTGTCTGTTACCGGCTGTTTAAGTTCCAAATCTCCACGTAAATACACTTGCTTCGTCTAGTCACACTGATTAGTTATAGCCAACGAAATCGCTGTCCGTGGATGTCTTTAGGCAGAGTGATAGCCTTGCTCATCATATGTTGTCTCTTTGCGTGCATACAACGTGAAGGGAAAAGTGATATAAGATGCTCAGAAAAGCAACCCATGATCTTATTATTAATTATTTAAAAGTTTTCTTTTAGTTATATTCGAAACGATATAAATCATTTTATTGCTGTCATTCATTAAAAAATAAACTAATCCTTGTGTCTAAAAATAGGAAAAAAGCAAACGAGTGTAACGTTTTCTTTTAAGTCTTCAAATTTGTTTACTTTTCCTCCTCCTGAAGATGAGGTATACCTCGAAAATTTGAGACCTTCACACTACATTACCATTCTGGTGCGATACGTTATGTTGTTCAATATTTATAATTGATACTTATTGAAATCTTTTAATGTTGGCATTATTCTTTTTAAATACCTTGTCTTCCACAAGTCTGCATTGCCATAGCCGTCAAACACAACTCCTTTCACATTACACATAATGTTTCAATAAAACTACATCATATTCTGTTTAGTTTTGTTATAAACATTTTTTATATCAAAATTTTACGCCGACGAGTTTTCTTTTTATTATCTGTTTAGTCCAATAATTAGTTTATAAAGATGAATATTATATCCTTCTTTATATACCAACTATTGTTTTAGTTTTACGGCATATTAAACCTTGGTATTGTTTAATATTTAAACACAATTATCTATTATGGACTATTCGACGAAAAAGATTCATAGTGGAGGAAAAGTGAGTTTATAGTTTTCTAGCGGTTGTTCCATACTCCGGGTAAATGAACGTTCATTCACCCCCATTTCTTTTGTCGGTTTCTTTTAAGTAATTAAAAAGAAATCAATATTTCAAATATAATGGTTCTCGAAGTATTGAAGGAATAAATATTAGAAAGTTTTACGCATATTCACGCATAATATAACTGTTCATATAAACATTTTAAAATTAGTTCATCATAATTTAGTTGATTTTATATGCTGTCGCCCTCACATCCTCATTTGTTTATAGTTACTAACGTAATAATACGATTGATATAAAGATAAAATTAAACAAAAACGAACAAACAAATGCACGGAAAGAATAAAATAGAAAGGTGGACTTATGTATCACTTCTTTTAATAAAATTGCTTTTTTTTATATAAATATTTTTATAGGAAACGGCTTCTTTGTTAATAACCCCCCCCCCCGAAATATTTGTATACTGAAGATTTGCTAATATCATTTTATCTTTAATATTTTGTGGTTTATCAAATTTTACCTTTCATTTTTCAAGGCACTATTATAACTATATCATCTTTTTGAAATCGAGTTTTCATTTATGCATTCCGAAATCGAACCGAAAATAGTTATAGACTTTGCATAAAGATCTCTATTTTTTGAAAGATCGAATTCAAAATGATCCAAATCCGACAAAGTCCATTTTAGGTCATCTCGACATTTAACCAAATATATAACACCGTTCATCAATGCATTAAATCACCCACGAAAAAAATGGATAAACTATGAAACCGCAGTAAAATATATTCATAATCCAAATTCATTTATTTATATATAATTTATATATACATTTATATATAGTACTTAAATTACGTGTTTTAATGGTTTCACATCCATAGCGATTGTCCGACTATGTAAAGCACTATGTAAAACGCGATTCCTGTGATGGTTTTGTTTACTTCCGGTGTTACAGAATTCAAATTTCTATTCAAAACAAGTGTCTTCAAATAGAGTGCAACTATTTTCTTATTTGATAATATATATATATATATATATATATATATATATATATATATATATATATATATATATATATATATACACACACACACACACACACACTTATATAAGTGTTTCATTCTCCTAGATAAATGTCTTAAAACTCACTCTGTCTTGTGGCAGTCATCTGCACCGATAAAGGTTAGGAGTATTACCAAAAACTGTGGTTGATTCTACACAAAGCCTTCACCCCTATAAACAAATCACCTCTGTGAATTTCCGAACAACTTAGCTTAGTTGTTGCGGCGGAAGCTCGTACGTAGAAATCGACGAGAGAGTCCATCACACACGCACGCACACACACACACACACACACACACACACACACACACACACACACACACATATATATATTAGTAAGTTATAAAATATATATGGCATATATATTTATAACTTACTACCTAGCTCTACCTAAGTATTGAGCACTGTTGAAGTAAATACTTAAAGTTTACGTATAAATTTATGCTTTCGTATATTGATTTATGTGATTAAATGAAGTAGTCATATATATATATATATATATATATATATATATATATATATATATATATATATAACATTATTTTTAAAAGTGGAAATCGAATTAGGGGATGCCTAAATAGGCATGTAAGTACACAAACAACTGATTCCACAGCGTTTGTAAAACCAGTTATTGATTCGTTAACTAAATGAACGCAAACTTGATCCGTACACTAAACGGAAGGGGCGCAAATAAAGGACCTTATTGCTAAAATCAATTAAGTCCGGCCACTAATGAGAAAAGAAAAAAAAAACTGGGTCGTTAATAAGCTTACTGAACGTCAAACAAAATAAACCACTCTTCAAACAAACCACAACGGACAGCATCTTGGTAAATATAGATTTTCCTGAAGTTTTATATTGACCAAAGTAAATATATGTGAATGTTATTTAAGTATTTCTGACTTATGGACTTTTGCTAGAACAAAAAAAACTTTATTTATCTCCCTTAGCTCATTTCGTTTACTGTAAAACAGTTTCCGTTACTTTTATTTTTATTCACAATAAATTTATTTTCTTTTTAACTTCATTCTCTGTTTTCTTTTTCACTCTCTTTGTTTTGTTAATAATATATATATGTTGCAGTGAATATATCTCCAGACACACCAACACGTAACAATATAATAGCGGATGCCTAAATAGGCACGTAAGCACGTAAGTAAATAAACAACTGATTTCACATTCCCATTCTAGTAAGGAATTTTCTATTTAGACAATCATAATCGGTCTTCCTACAAGCCAGATGTCATTGCAGTGAGGCCACTGTGTGGTGTCCTAACAGCAGAGGGTTCCTACTACGTATTTGTAAATCCATCGACGTGCATACAACGTTGTATGTACGCATATGGGTGTGTGTGTGTGTGTGTGTGTGTGCGTGTTGCTCACAGCTGGGGGCATCTGGGTGCTTATTGGAGGACAGAAAATATCTCTCGTTTTTTTTTTCTTAAGTTATATTTCAAAAAATTATTTAATCATTTATTGTAAAAATTTAAAATCTCTCAGGAAAAAGAATGAAACATTTTTTTACAAGTCGATATGACTTACAATTAGTTGTACTATTAAATTAGAACAAATTGGCGAACCGGAAGTCAATAAAATTTTTGGTAATTATAATTTTAGATAACAATCGATTAGAGAACCGGATGTTGTTATGCCTATCTGAATACATTATGAATAAATTATGCAGGAATGATAAAAGCGTCCTCCTCCCCCTTGAGGGTAAAGTAAAAACGGTATTGATTAAACATTGTGGTTAATATGGATATAGAAAGGAAGTGAGTACAAAAACGACATAAAAATAACCATTAATATTACGAATTAATAGAAAGATATACTGCTAAGCGTGGATATATAGTTATAGCTATATAGTAAAAAATGCATAAAGTTTTTTTTTTTTTTTTTTTTTTTTTTGCGATCGTATACGGCACGTTATTTCCCTATATTTAAAGAAAAAAATTGAAACCGTATCTCCGAATGATTATCGATTATTTCAGATTGAAAAAAAAAAAATCGAAAAATTTCTCGTTCTATTTTTAGGTTGGAATTTAGGTTTCAATTTAACTTTGACGTAAAAAAAATAATCTCTCCATTTATTATTATTCTTTTTTGTTTATCTTTAGCCAAATTAATGCCTAAAAACGTATTTTCAGTATTCTATCAAACAGGATGGGTATTAACTTACATAAAAAAATCGAACCATAACTTGATACATTTAAAACTACTGTTTAAAACTCTTTAATAATTTGTATTACTTGTTTTGATCGGACTTGAGTGCTATTTGTGCAATGTTTCGGTTGGTGTGGCCTCCGACATTCGTCAGGCATGCCGGTCGCGATCTTGGAAAAGAAAGTAGGAAATTTACTGGCTCCGTAGATGGTTTTGTGTCCTTGGAGTTGTTTGCCGGACGAAGGTCGGAAGCCACACCGACCGAAACGTTACACAAATAACACTGAAGATGAGAACAATAGTCCGATAAAAAGTAATACAAATAATCAGAACTGTTTAATAATCTTACGATTTTACGTTCAATCGATATAATAATCAGAACATTTTCTTAAAATTTTTTTTTTAAACAAAATAAAGATCATAAAGGATAATTAGAAGGGGTTATTAAAAATGTACAAGAACTTCATTTGAAATATTTGAAATAATCTGAAAATGTTGTTTTTAATCGATAACAATAAAAATTAAAAGCAACAACAAAACTGTGACATGGGAGTGAACACGTCGTATAATTTCGCGATGTTTTTTTTTTTAGTGGTGGGTGATTTTAATCCGCCATTTTATTTTTCGTTAATAGATTTCATTTTTGCATCGTTAAATGTACGATAAAGACGCCACGGAATTCACAGACGATGGTCTAAAGCGAAAAAGAATAAAAATAGAAAGAAAAAAAGAAAGAAAAACAAAAACCTTGTGGGGAATATATCAGCAGTTTAGGATGGACTGTTTCTTGCCTTCTTCCCAGTGTTCTATGAATGGGACCCCTGCACGAGTTCCAATTTTCGATCATTACACTACTCATTCTCTTTGTACTTGCATCAATTTTATTAGCTGTGGTATAGCTTTTCGTTCAAAGCAAAACAATTTAATGTTTTTTAGGATCGTTGCTTATAAAGCATTTTTATTGAAAAAAAAAAAAATGGATTTCATAAACACAACATAATCGGACTTATGATAGAATGAATAGATTTTGTTTGGTTTCTTTGTATTTATATTTTGTTTAATTTAATTAATATTTATAATTTTTAAATAAATTTTTAAGTTTACATAAAAACCGAAAAAAAAAAAAAAAAAAAAATTCAGGAAACATTTTTAGGGCAAAAAAATTAGATATCTTTTTTGTCAGTTTTTAATCTGTTTAAAATAATAAAATATCTGGTGGCTCCAGTAACAACGCAACTTTCAAAGCTAGTCCACTTTCTTAGGAGTATTTCTACTTAAAATAATCCTGCTTTTTTTTTTTTTTTAAAGATACTAATATTGTCATCAAAGAATTGTTTCTCTAATGTTAAATAAGAAGTTAAATTTACCTTTATATATATGTATGTATATATATATATATATATATATATATATATATGCGCATATATGTGTGTGTGTTGAAAGTTTTTCAATTTTTAAAGCTATAAAAAAACTTTTAAGCCCAAGTCTTTTAAGTACTTTTAAGGTAAACGATCTCTTGAAATACTTGTATAAGTTTGCTATCAAGAATTTACGCTAGTCATAATATTATTACGTAGGGTCATTAGTTGTTTACCATGAAATACTGTTTCGGGTAATTATATATATGTATATATATATATATATATATATATATATATATATATATATATATATATATATATATACGCTCACACTCTCTAGTAAGAAAGTAAGATTTAATCTTGTATAACGCAATAATGTTCTATAAATAATATATTTCTTGGGTTACCGACGATAGATTGGTAAAAATATACGAGAGAGAGAGAGAGAGAGAGAGAGAGAGAGAGAGAGAGAGAGAGAGAGAATATATATACAACACTGGAATTTCTTCCATGGCGAAGTTTGTTAGTGTAGTGAGTTCGCCGCTAATCGTATTTGAAAATTATGCTGAAGTAAGAAAAAATTAAATGACAGAAAAGAAAAAAAAGAATAGTATTTAAGACAAAAAGAAACAGAAAAATGATAGAGCGACAAGAAGAAAGAAGAATAAGAAAAAGAAAGACGGAAACAAAAGAAATGAATGAAACAAATTTTAATCAGAAAAAATTTTACAAGAGAAAAAAGAAAGTTTAAAAATTATTTTTACAAAATTTAAAACCAGGCTCAATCCGACTTTAACGTTAAAACTTTTAATGCTTCTCATATATATATATATATATATATATATATATATATATATATATATATATATATATATATATATATATATATATATATGTGTGTGTGTGTGTGTGTGTGTGTGTGTGTGTATGTATATACGTGTGATAGTAAAGGATATATACTTTTAATGTATATAATCAAAAAGGTTATTTCAAAATTGCTACATTGATTTAAGCTCAATGAATATGGATTGCCACTTTCAGAGCATATATACTGTAAATAAAAATTCCAAAGACTGAATTCTTGAACACTACGTTCACGAACTGGCCTTTT
>NC_136484.1:19257213-19349713 GCF_053919585.1 Euprymna scolopes | reverse complement strand
TCACTCTCTTTTATATGTTTTGTTTCAGAATATATATATATATATATATATATATATATTTAAACATTTATTTGTTGAACACACATTTGAGATATTCCCCAAACGTTAAAAACATATTCTCAAATGCATTATAACAGTTTAAGAGACCTCTAAAAAGAAAGCAAATATTTGCTTAATATATTTTGTAAAATTAAAATAAAAAATAATTTACAATTTTTTTTTTTGATAGGACCAGGCCAGAACAGAGATGGAGTAGATGAGTTAGTTCGTATGAATTATGATTTTGGAGACAGTGCTAATTTTTATCGATTAGTTCACAAGCTTCTACTGAAAAATCATTTCTAATTATGAGAAATATGTTTGCATATTATTATTTCTTTTTTGATGACACATATATATATATATATATATATATATATATATATATATATATATATATATATACACAAAACAATGCACAAGAATATAGTTTTATATGTATGAAAATAAAACAAAGAAATAAGAATTTATGATACTTTAAAATTATGTTCCCATAATTTTAAAGTAATTATATTAGTTAGTTATTTTATTTACTCTTCTACACAAGATTTATCTCTCTCTCTCATATTACGTCATAGCATATGTGTGTGTGGGCGTGGGTGGGTGCTATAACGTCATAGTATATATGTATGCACATGCTATGGCGTCATACATGACGTCATAAAAGCTGGCGTCATATATGGTACCATAACATATGCCATCATGTACAGGGGAGGCCAAAAATGAAAGTAAAGATTCCCCAGGCAACGCCGAGAAACCTGCTAGTCCATATACATTATATAGTCTATTCTGTCTCTATATAAAGTATGTATATTATATACTACATCTGTTATATCTGCTACACGCACACACACACATATATATATATATTCAGTATAATTAGCATAATATCCATATTTGGACGGGTATTTTTGCTAGTTAATAATGCAATTATTTCAGTAAACAAAAATAGCGTTGCTCAACTTTTATGTCTCCATATAGCTAAACGTTACGTCTAGAATAGTTATACCAAGTTTGATAAAATTCCGTTAAATGATTTTCCATTAAATAATCTTGATTCTAGAAAAATGTTAAATGTTTGGAATTGAAATTCGTCGCATCTTCCTCAATTGAATCGAATTCTACATAAAATAGTAAATATCTTGATTTTAAAATAAGATATGTTTATATATTATGGACCCTACAAAAACAACAAAAAAGAACAACTAAAACTTATTTTCTAATGCCTAATAATGATGAATAACATTTCAAATAGTTAATAAGCTTATTAAAATGGATTTTATATTCTCCATCTGGACTGGACCTATTTCCAGCGCCGCGCAACCCTGGATAACACAATAAATTATATTTAAAAATATTACACAAAAAAGTACAATCTTTGAAAATCTTGTTGACAAATCTTTTGGAAAAGTTTTCCCAGAATTTAAAGGTTGACAAATAAAAAAAAAAAAAAAAAGAGAAAAATAAATAAATAATTTACAAAACGTTTCATAGTTATCAAAATCAGATACAGTTTTAAAATAATTGAAATATATAAATTCGTTCTTAATGCGCATCTGTAATAAACAAGTACACTTCATTATGTATGACGTGAAAAAGAAATCAACCTCTCGCTGTCGGAACGGATCTGATTCAAGACAGCAAATCGTGCGCAGAAAAAGGGGCTCGATTTCTCAATAGAGATTAATAATAATAATAATAATAATAAATATTTAAAAGCAACTTTATTTTAACATTTTACTGCAGTTTCATGGCAAGTCCATTCGCCAGGAGCACATTCACTCCCAATAGATCCGTAAAGATTTCAATGTAATACACATTCAAATTCTAACAAACGTAATGTACTCGTAATGATCAGATTTACCGCGAAGCTGCAATAAAGTGATAAATCTTTCACAATATATATATACATATATGTATATGATTTTTTCTTTCCTGATAAGAAGCATTTAGGTTCGAAATGCCATGGCCTAAAGAGATTTTCTCTTCCTTCCTTATTGATCAGATGGTATAATAAAGTTCCAAGAAAGTTTTATTCCTCATCTTATATATATATATATATATATATATATATATATATATATATATATATATATATATATATATATATAATCCGGGTGTATAAACGCCGTTTTTTTAGCAAAAGCATAATATATGTTGACGTGAAATGATAAAAATAAAATAATATGTATGCGCGTGATTTTATATGGAAAAATATGCGTATGACCATAGCTATAGAGGCATTTTATTTTATAAAGAATTTTATATATAACAAACATATACGCATCAATAATTCTCACCTTGTTTTAAGCAGCATATATTCATAGTTTCTGTGGCATGTACAGTGATGTTTAATTGCATTAAAATGCTGTTAAGACAAATGAAAAAATAATCATACAACTTTAGGCATAAGAAAGAATCGACAAAATAATCTATTTCTATTTTCAAGTTAAAAAATTACTTAGAATTAAAAATGTGTAGGGTTTTCATAGTTTTTATTTTTTAATTATTATTTTTATTAGATTAAAAACAGTTATATTAAAATGAATTATGAACCTTCGACAAATATTATTTAACAATGAATACGATCGCTTTAATGTTAATAGTATTCATTCGAAAAATATCATAGTTTTTAAACAGTAAAATACACCATTTTTTTTAAATATGCAAATCGCCTTAAAATTGGTGTCCGGCCAAGTGAGGCATTGCGACGAATTTATATTGGCATCGTTCATAGAACTTTAACATGCAGTCAAATTTAAAATATAATAGGAGCGTCTTGTGCTAAACGATAAATTTTTTTTTTCTCACTGAAATAGTATATATTTGAAAACTTAAGCATGTGAACGATTAAAAAGTTGTTTTTCCACATGTATGTACTACAAGTGACGGACGACGGCTGATTTGCAAGACTACTACCACCTAGAGAGAGTCATACGACCAGAAATCGTGTAGCTAATAAGATGGAAAAATTTAAACGTCCATGACATCCCGTTTTCATTATATATATATATATATATATATATATATATATGGAAAGTACCAGTGTTCATTAGTGTTCGGTCAGAAGCGATACATTTAATACTTCTGACCGAAAACCGATGGTTATTGGTATATTATATATATGAGGCCACTGGTCCTTTCTTAAAACCCAGTTTGTATCAATGTAAATATATATATATATTAGGCTCTTACTTCGGTAATTGAAAACTGGTAAAATTGTCATAATATATATATACATATGTATACACACACATATACACACATTAAAGTATTTCCATAGTAAAGCAACGTTGCAGCCCACAGGAGCTGTGAAAGCCAACAAACCGGAAGTCAAGTCTCGAGTTTCGCCCCCATGAGTACTCATAAGTTGAACTCATCCGAACAAATGAGGGCAAAACTCGATTCTTGGACTTCCCGTTTGTTGGATTTCACAGCTACTGTGAAATGCAACGTTGTTTGACTGTAAAAATAATTATATCATCTCTCACATTCTTAAAACTATATATATATATGTGTGTGTGTGTGTGTGTGTGTGTATAGTGGCATCGTTTCAATATTTATTTAAAAATTACTAAGTCGGTTTTTCTGTTCAGTGCATTTGATAGTTTAAAAGATTTTACATCAATTTTAAATTGAAAAAAAAAAATGAATTTCATCTGCGAACAAATTATTTTTTTCATATTTAATTATATGTGAAGAAAACTGAATTTTTTTGTTCATATAGTTTTTCATTTTCCTCGAATGGAAAGTTTTTAAAATAAATCTTAGAATGCTTCTTTTATTTGTTTCAATACAATAAAAACGGCTTTTTTTTTGACGAGTTAACCTTCGATTTCTTTTTCATTGTACAAATACTCACGTTTTTAAATATGCAGGTGGCATGATTTCTTAGTTTTTGCAAAAACAACAACAAAAAATCATTGGAACAAATAAATAAAAGGAAACATGTTTATTGGGTGAGGCAGTGCGTATTATGCAAAAGCTCTGCCTTTTGGAAAGGAAAATAAATTATAAGACGAGTCAGAAGTAGACGGGCAGTCACTGGTTTCTTATTGTATGTAAACGGGCGAGTATTTAGCTCCTTCCGCGATCGACAGCTAAACACCAGATCATTGTCAATTAAATAGACTCGTATTCACGTGTCAATTTTGTCAATGTTTCTGTTAGAAATTCTTTCACCTTTGGATTTTTGTCTCTCTGGAGTGTGCTAGGAAACTCAGTATTCGTTAAAGAGTCCAGGAATGTTCAGCAAGTCACTAAAGTGTTATAGTTTCCTGCAAAGTAATCAATGCAGGTATGTATGCAACGTTGATATTTGCAGAACTTCTGTGTCAAAACGAGGCCAGAATTTCGAACATTTACTCTAATTGTTCTCGGGAAAACTGTTTTATATACACTTACATTGTATATACACACTTACATCGTACATTTAATAATGTGCAACCGAAATATCAATATATTTTATTAGTTGACTAGAAATGTTTTGACTGTCCGGTTACTTTTGACTCATAATTATATAAGTATCTATACATATCTCATTATATACATGTATGTATACATGTATATATATATATATATATATATATATATATATACATTTGCATATATATACATGTGCATATATATACATGTGAATATATATATACATGTGCATATATGTACATGTATATATAAATATACATATATATACACATGTGCATATATATACATATATATATACATGCACATGTATATATATATGTGTATATATATATGTATACATAAGAGAAGGGCAAATGTTTGTATACATAATATAAGAAGCAAATATTTGAATAACAATTGAAACAAAATATTTTCATGTGAAAATGCTTTATTGAATTCCTTCAACGTTTCGATATCATTTATGCCTTCCTCAGATATGTAAAAAAATAACAACAAAAACGATATTATCCATGCGAAAACGACATTACAAAATGAAGAATAAAATATATAATCAGTGTGTCAGAAAATGAAAAAAGAAAAACTGGTAAAAAAACGTTTCTTCTTAACACCTGTACATCCGCTTTTTTTTCACTCATCTATCTGTTTTGTTTTTTTATTATAAACTTTGATACTTTCTTAGTGCTTTTCCTATCATTTTCAATAAGTTCAGCTTCTTAATTAGTAATAACAACTTTGAATGCATAACATTTACCTTTTCTTAGCTTTTACACACCTAAAGAAGGCATATCAAAACGTCATGTGGATTAAATAAGGCTTATTTCAAAGCATGTTTTTGTGTTGCAGATATTATTGAGAAAAAGGTGTCGGCAAATAAAAGTATGTTGACTAGAAAAATTAAAGAATAAACTGCTTTAGAATACGCTTTCAGATGCGACAAAAGAATTTTTTTCTTTCTAATTAATTTCGGATTTTACAATCCGAAATTAATTAGAAAGAAAGAAATTCTTTTGTCGCATCTAAAACCATGTTTTAAAGCAGTTTATTCTTTAATTTTTCTATTCAAGAAGCTTTTATTTGCCGACACCTTTTTTCTTATATAATATATATATATATATATATATATATATATATATATATATATATATATATATATATATATATATATATATATATATGCGCTATTGGTTTAAAATTTGATTCAATATGGCCTTTTATTGTATTCCGTTTATATAGAATACAACATTTTCAATTTCTTTATGGCATAATAATGTGAAATTTGCAAACTTCAATAATAATGCAAATTTTATTTATATGTTATAATAAAGACCTTTAGTATAATATATATATATATATATATATGTATGTTAGTGTATATTTGTACATGTAATTATGTATAATATTGTATCAAGGTCACCTATGAATATAAACATGTATACATTTAAACATGCATTATGTGTAATTTATACTTGAAATATGTAGCTATATGCATATATATGTGCAAATTTTATTTTTACTGTGTTATATATATATATTTTTTTTCATATCACGAGATAGTATATTACATATGCATTTATTTTTGTATTTCGGTATTTACTTTAACAGTTTTAAATACAGCTCAGTAGAATAGGAGTGGTAGTATAGGCATATACTTATGGCAAGCGAGTTGCACAGAAATGTGTGTTTCGTTCCGAAAGGGATTAGTCAGGCTTAGTAGTACTGATATATATTTATGGCATGTGAGTTACACAGAAGCGCTTTTAAAAGAATTTATTGGGAATGAAACAACAAAAGATTATTGTGTGACTTACTTGCCATGAGTATATATATATATATATATATATATATATATATATATATATATATATGTGTGTGTGTGTGTGTATGTAATGTAATAAGATTAATCTGAAAAGTAAATTTTCAGTGGTAAAGTAAATCTATTTAGATAAAAAAGCTCTACTCGGTGAAGAGGAGCAAACAATAAAACAAGTTAAGATAAAGAGTAAATTTACATAGGTTTTCCCTTATTGCTGTTTCTGACGAGAAGCATTTAAACTTCGAAATGCCATGACCTAAATACGTTTCTCCCTTATTCCTTTTTCTGTACATCTTATTGATTTGATAATGTAATAAAGTTCCTATGTAACTTTACTCTTTATCTTCTTAGCACACACACACATATATATATCTCAGCATATGCTATGTAAATAATATGCACTTATGTCACTATATGCGTTAATGTATTTTTAAATATTGTGATAGTGTATGTCATTCGTTAAAAGTAATCAAACAACTATGATAATAAACAATGACAAACAAAAATGTAAATTAAAACAAAAAAAATATTACTAAGAGAAAATAAAAATGGAAACTAAGAACTAGCTTTTAAGACCAACATTATTTTGCACATTCATACAAAGACAAATATCTAACGACCAAAAACACTGATGCCGTCATTTCCACAATGAAATATTCCGGAAGAGACTGCTAGCTTAAGTGGTTGAGTGAAATTGACTCCTGTACTGTGACAAAGATGGCATTGGCCAAAATAATGTTCACGGCAAAAATGCAAGCAACTTAGTCAAACAATTACAACTAAGTATCTTTCAATATAGAAATCAAAGTTCTAGAGTGAAAGGGTCAACGGTGTAATAAGACAATCTCAATGTTTTTTTTTACTTTTCATTTAAAAAGCCAACTGATTTCAGACAGATTTACAGAACAGCCATATTTTTATATGGTGATGTGACAGAAGTAATCATTCAATATATAATACATGTTTCATCAACTTCAAATCCTTATCCTCCCACACACATTTCCAATATACGACTTCCAAACGTTTTACAATAATTTGATTAAATTATTTCACCGTTTCATCAATGATTCCCATAAACAGCTCGCCATTAATATACAAGCACACTCCTATTCACTATTGTGAGAAAATGGATACCCTCTGTAACGTTTCATGCACGGAGTGTATATTGTGAAACAAAGGTTATGTAATCACTAGCCGCGCCTCTCCTGAATCGGAATTGCTTGGCTCCAAGGCTTAAAACAATGCAGAGAAATATTAGTGTTATTGTAGAGTTTTCTTTTTCTTGGATGAGTTGCTCAAGCAATGGCTGAGAGTCTAGTCTACCCTACTAGTTGCATTTATTTGCTTCACCACGAAAGAAAAATAGGACACAAGGTCGTTTTTGATGTGGGGGAAAACCAGCTTCCCAAAAAGGAGTACTCTGACAGTAGGCAAAAATAAAAGTTGCCTTAGTATAGAAAATTTTCCCATGCATTGACTAAGGACACATTTACTTAAGTGTAACATCAAAACAGATGCTACACTCGGATCTCAGTCCGAATGCCAGATCCTACTATTTAACCTATATATAGATTCTTGTTTCCAAAAGGTATTAGTGGATGTGATACAGTCGGCCGATAAATAAATGATTAATTTTAACAGAACAAGTCTCTCTTTATATTTGGAAGACGTCAATCTCTTATATCCGGAGAAAATTGCATAAAAGGAAATAAAAAGTAATAAACAAAAGCAACAAAACGATTTTTCTTGAATCAAGTTGTATTTGAATTCCGGAATCAACTATTAAACTTGTTATCAAAACACATGGAAGGCGTTATTTTTTGTTACCGCCATAATTCATCATGTGTGGCCTTTTTAATCAACCAGTTCAATTGGCAGCAGACCAAAATGTTATCGATGTGCATTTAAAAAAATATGTTATTCATTTTGAGAGACTCAGATTAAAGGGGACTAAAAGTCTGCAGAAAACATCAACATTATTCTTTTTTCTTTCCCATTTTATAGTACTTTTCGATTGGCGAATGTTTCCCTTTACGATGCGATGTCTCCATTCAGTTTCAAGAGACAATGAACAGCAATGTAATGGCAGCTGCGCGTGTAATTGTGAGGCAATGGTTACGCAATTCCAACCACACCTCTCCTGAATCGACACTTCTTGGGCCCAGTGGTAAGGAGAGACATAAAACTAATGGGAAACAATGCCGAGATAAGCAGAGAGTACACAAAGCACTTGAATTCCCAAATGGTCATCCATTTTAGTACTGACCAGGCTTAACTTCGGTGATATGATGAAAACCGGTGTGTTAACGTGATTATACTTATACTTCTCTTTACAGGATGTAACTTATTTGTAACTACCGAGAGGATCTACATTATATCATATTTGTTTTAGTGTCATGATACCATGTACGAGTCGGATAACCGAGGTGGTAGAATACCTGCATAAAATCTAGTTGGTACTACTTCAATTTACAGCACCATTTAGGAACTTTTAGTTCAAGAATAAATGTAGAGTTTTCTGCTTACCGTTCGCAAATCATACTCTCATCAATACTTAAAGTAAAGATCCGCTAACACACATCGACTTCCCTTTTGCATAAGCTCGTGTAATTCTTCGATAACTGTGATACGACCAACGTCACTGATAATTCGTAGAGTGCCCTTTTAACATAGATGAACTAAAATTAAAATTCCCTACTGTATTGCTATCAAGGTTGAACAACTGAAAATAATTCTCATACGTCGATTTCACTCATGCAGATGCGTGCTGCGAGCCTTTTTTTACGTCTAAATAAAATATATTATTCTTTTGTCTCCGATTGCCGTTCAGGGGAAATAATATTGTTCAAGGGGAATAACCCCTTAATATACTGAATAGACAACTGATAAAAGGTAAAGCTTCTTTTACAGTTCAAAAACTTGTCGGATTAGTGTTTAACTCCCGGTTTTATAGCATTAGGCTGAACAGATTATCCATATCACCGGACAGGATTTTAGTCTACGGTCAGTAACTCTTCTAGAAAGTCTAACACTATTCATACTCGTGTGGGGGATTTTGCTTACATCATTAAGTATTTCTCAAATGGTCACCCATCTAAAAACTAATCAGGCTCAAAATTGCTCAACTCCGGTGATCTGACGAGAATCAGAAGTCAAACGTAATTTAATCAGGCTTTATCGTGTGATTGGTTCCTCCTGCCTGTTTAAACATTGAGTAAGTCTCTTATTTATTGTTTCGTGATCAACTAATCGTGTTAAATTGTGTCAAAACAAAATGGGAACATAAGAACAAGTTAATTACGAACTGTAAGATTTACACAGAATTATAAATCGAAGCTTTACAATTTTAATGTCCAAATAAAAAAAACAACAACCAAATTTAAAACATCCAGCATAAACCTAAAAACAAAATTAAAACGAAGAACAAAATGAATATTTATGGTTGGTGTCAATTTCTTTGACGGGATTTTGCAATTTTTTTTGACACAGGTTTACAAACATCATTTCTTTCGAAATCTGTACAGAGACAGAAATCATGTCAAAAATGTCCTTACATTCAGAAAAAGCGAATTTCAAATTTCAGATAAAAAAAAAATGAAACAACAATGTTACTTTTTCTTGTTCTCTTTGGTCTCATTGTCTCTGAAACAATAGAACCCGCTTATTATAATCACATTGAAACTGTTGCTTTTTGATCACAATAAACGACTGATTAAATCAGACAAAATAAAATATGAAACGTCTGCTTTTATATAGCAGAATTTATTGTTATAAAAACTTGTTTCGTTAAGAAACATTTATTTTGAATAATTATCTTTTTTTTTCATACTTTATTTGAAGATATCAATTTAAAAATGGCATTTAAATGGCAACATATTTAAAATATTATACATTTTTAAAAGATTACATTCATGGACGCCTATTACACGGATTCGGATGTGATTTTATGAAATTTTTATTTTTATTTTTTTAGATGCATATATTAAAAAAGTGCCGCCATTTTTGTGCCAATTTAAAATTTTATACTTACAAACACTAATTTGAATAGGAATTCGTGAATATATTACTCATTGCAAATACTTATTATTAACGCATTTTTTAAAATTACAATTCAAAGTATTTTTTGGACCGACCGATTTTTTTAATAGAAATTTATTATAATAAGCAGAGTTCATTGTAATAAAATTCTTCTGTTCAGGTTTATTTGTTGTTTGTCAATAATAAGATCTCAAACAAACATACAAAATACAAAAGAAAACATTTCAGCGTCGCATGGAAGTAAACGCTTTCTGTTTAGAGATGCAGAATCAAAGGTTAACAACGTTTTGTTGAATGTTAAATCTGTAAAAAAAACAAAAACAAAAAACAAAAAACAAAACAAAAACAAGTGTGTGTCTACATATGGAATTAATTTGTTGTTGCGAAACATTAAGCACATGTCGACAACTTGAGCGAAACATTTCAAACGTGCTTTAAAAAATGAACAGAAAAAAATGAACACGTTACACACAAGAATAAAAAGATATCCACATCGGATATATCGTTTAAGGTTGGAAACTTGAAATGTTCATTAATATTATAACGTATTCACAGTTCAAGTTCTCTGGCGAAATGTAAAGTGCGAACATATTCGAATCAAATCCAAAAGCTGAATATTTTCTTCCATTTTGCTTTTCTTTGTTTTTTTCAAAAAAAGAAAAAAAAAAAACAAAACAAAAAAGTTTCAAGAGTTTTCAACTATCATGTTGTTCATGTTTGGTTTAAACAAACAAAACATGTAACGACAATAATATAGCGTACAGTCAAAAATCGACCGCAATATCCAGTCTGTGATTCCATACCCTTTTTCAAACGTTCAACTCTCCATTTCGTGCATAATTTTTTTTAAATTCGAAGATCTACGGAAAAATGTAACATTTTAAAATTGTGGTTCCTGTTGAGAAATGGACAGGGAAAAATATACAAAACGTGTATGTCAGGTAATGCACTAAAAACACCAATATTAACACAGACTCCAATTGTAGCACCTTGTCCAACACTCCAAACCAAATGGTTTTTTTTAATGGAGCTTTCAAAACTTTGACACACGCGCTTTCCATGTGGTGTTTACTAAAAATAAAATTTTCAAATATGGATACAAAGAATTGGTAAATTGTGTTGTCTGGAATAAAGGCAACATGGTTCCAGTTACATTTAAAATAAAAGATCCCAAAGATGGTGTCACTAGATCGTGTATCTGCGCGTTTTTTTTTTTTCGATTTTAAATGTCTATGTGTGCGGGGAATAAAAACAAAAACATCAATTTGCAATAAAAAAAGGAAAAAGCATAATTTTTTTAACAAGGTCTAAGGTGACATAGAAAATACAGGAAAATGTTTTTTTTTTTTTAAATTTTCTCGGAGAATTCACCTGGTGAGTTCGGAATTTTATTTTTCTGTGGACAAAACGAATGTCCGTTTATATGTTGTTTGAAGTTTGTTTATTGAAATCTTCCACAAACACAAAGAGAAAAGGTGGAGAGGAAACACGCTTTTATTATGAAAACTTTAATTATTTTTTTTTTTTAATAAAAAATGTTTTTATTTTCCCAATAAGGTTAAAAAAGTGAAAAAAGAGAAAATAAGAATTATTAATTTGAGAAATTCCACTGAATTCAGTGTTAGCAGTCAGTAAATTGACCGTTGACAGCAAAATATAAAATTATTTTGTAATGTTTAAGTGACATTGCATGTGCAGATTTATTCAAATTTAACACGTCTAAAACACTAGATGCGTGATTGAGAACCGACATATATCTATGCAAGCAAATGTTTGGGCGTGTAGGCTTATGTGGGTTTCATGTAATTATTTATTTATCTCCAGCCTAAAGTGGGCTGATGTGACACAAGGGTAAAAAATAGGACTTGAAACGCCAGCATCCTAGTAGAAAAGCACTACCCCCCCTCAAATGCCTCGTCGGCATTCCTCGATCGGGGCGCCGCAGGGAATTAACAATAATCCTATCTCTTCTCAAAGGGAGAAGGCAAATCCTGGTAGGGTTCATCTCATAGGATTGCGCAGGGTCAGAGACGTACTTCAGTTAACAGGGAACAGGTTATCTAAACAATGTTGGTTTTGGTGTCGAGGCACCCCCCCCCCTCCTCTCACTGGCTGATAATCAAATAGCCATGCGGGGTTCGTGAAACCATTGTTACAAATTTATAATTTGTTCGGGGAGTACAAAGAACGCGGAACAAGAAATAGCTCATCTTTTATTTATATTCTGGATTAGTTTTAGATTCTGGAAATATCGTATTTACAAGAATTTCTTGGAATCAAATAAGGATTTGTCTCTCGCTCTTGTTTTTCTTTTAATCAAAACAATACTAATAAGTACATTTCATAATCATTCAAACAAACGTTTAATAAAAATGACAAATTACGCTTTAAAGTTCTTAAAAAAAAGTGTTTATTCTTTGCAACTCATCTTTTTAATGTTATCGTTATCGCAAAAAAATATTGTGGATTTTGCTATTTTTCATTGAAAAAAAAAACAAAAAAACCTGTCGTTTTCAAATACAAGACTAGACGTTTCTACCAGTATAAATGCTAGCCTAAAGCAATTAGTGAGATAAAGTTTCTAAATCTTGATCCTCCTGTTCGTTTAGAATTCATTATCCTGATCAACACTTTTCGAAACAAAACAGCTCATGAATAGACGGGTGTGCCTTAACTAGTAGAACGGAAGTTTGATTCTCGCTTTTTGATTTCTGTTTAAACAACATTTCGATATCAACTGATTACGCGGCGAAGAGAACATATGATAGTAATAAATTCTTAAGCCACGATAACAAATCTATCATAATTATTACGCAGCAATAATATATATATATATATATATATATATATATATATATATATATATATATATATATATCCCTTATCAAGGCCCGAAGGCCACTCGAGGATAAGGGTTAATGAATATAAGGTGCTATTATAATAATCAATAATGGTGTAATCTCTATATTCTACATGTACTAATTGTTTTCATGAAAATTGCTCAAGACAAGGCATAAAGACACTTGACATAAGGAGCTAAAAACTATTTACAAGCTAAAAGACTAAACAATAGGCAATTCTCTCCCTTTGTCAGAAGCATGGCTCATGGAAAGTAAGGACTAAAGGACGAAATAAAAAGCAAAAATTGCCATTCTGCCGAAAGTAAATCCACGCTTCACTTTCTACAATTTCTACGTTTGATTTCGAAATTATATTTAAAGTAAGCATTCTATATATTATTTAATTGGAATTCATCATTGGGATGGGTATTATTTATTAATTTTTATTTATTGCGAACTATTATCCTCATCTTTTCTTAGTTGTTTCGCGACATTTCGGCCAACTATTCCTATGGTCTGACGAAGGTCAGAGGAATAGTTGGTTGAAACGTCGTGAAACAGTTAAGAAAAGATAAGGATAATAGTTCGCAATAAATAAAAATTAATAAATAATATTTATTTAATGAAATTGCGTATCTTTTTCAACATTTCGATTTTATACGGAGAATTTTTATTCATTTAAATAAAAAGCATAACTTTGTAAACAGGCCCTATTTAATCTTCGCATGTATACAGTGTCAGGGGAAGATCATTTATTTATCATGGGTTCAGAGCAGGTAAAAAGAATGCGAAACAATTGAATAGCATTTTTATTGGTCCGCTGAAAAAGCGTATTTAGTAAAGCTCTTTGAAAATGCCAATCATCTTTGCGTTTCGCTTCTGCGAAATGGAGACGAGTTGTTAATCAAGAGCTATCGGATTCTTTTAGTATATTAAACCACTTTTATCCATTATCTGGTGATCACATGCGTTTTTGTAGATTTCTGTTTGGTCACAAGCTAGTATTTGATAAATACCAGGTGGGTCGCCCTGCAAAATGACACGATGTTGAGACTTGAAACTCCTACTGAGCTCAATATAAGATATGTGGTTTGGTTGTATCTCTTCGGCGTAGTTTACGAATTGATTCCTCAGTGATATGTGAACGATTACGTTTCTAAAAAATCTTTCAATAATCAATTTTTTAAATTCCGTGCTTCCTAAACATAATTATATATAGAAAATTGACTTTCATGTTATCAAAATTGAATACGAATCGAATGGAAACGGCAAGCCTTGCGCATACTAAACACCCAATATATTTTCACACAAAACTTTATAATAATAAATACACCTATCTGTTTATTATACCAAGACTCTGAATTTGTTACCGTCTCAAATTTTAACGTCATGACGTAATTTCTAGCAAACTTTTTAAATTTAACGACTAAAGCTGAAACGCAAAGTTTTGGTTTCAATTCTAGCTGATGCCATCCAAGTCATATTAAAATTTTTTTAATCACTACTATTGGGTACAATATAATAACCAATGGAGTATTGGTTCTATAGTAATAAATACAAAGTCTGCATGGATTTAAATATATTTAAACGTATTTTACGACAGAGACACACTGAAGGGCGTGACTACATGTTGGATACAATATGATAACCAATAGAGAATTGGCTCTGTTGTTGTTGTAGTAATAATAATAATAATAATAATAAT
The DNA here is from genome assembly GCF_053919585.1 of Euprymna scolopes. Taxonomy (NCBI): domain Eukaryota; kingdom Metazoa; phylum Mollusca; class Cephalopoda; order Sepiida; family Sepiolidae; genus Euprymna; species Euprymna scolopes. The sequence goes on along the minus strand of NC_136484.1, from coordinate 19,334,853 downwards.
AATAATAAACAACACGAAATCTGCATACATTAAAACATATTTAAGCGTATCTTACGGCCGGGCACACCGGTCGACCTTCTAGTTATTCATTAAACACGCACATACATGTTTGCTACTTAAGCGTTTTAATATCTAATGGGAATAGATACTCTGAAATTATGCGTAGTGAAGCAAAAGTTGTGCAATCTCCAACTTCATTTCTCTTAATCCAATATTACTTAGGATATCCGACGGTTGACACTTTATTCCTTAAAAATACCCGCATACATGGGTATATAGATAGATAAAATAAAACAGTTATGAGTTTAGCGTTTATAACGCGACCTATGCATTGAGGTATAGAAATAAGAATAACGTTATTTATTTCCCTTCTACTGCAGTAAAATGTGACACAAGGTCAGAAAATAGGGAGAGTCAAGCCAGTGCCCCTAAAGAAGGAGCACTTTTGCCTTTAAAAATTACCTGGGTAACTCCGTCGGCACTTCCCAGTCGGGATGCCTCAAGCAGTAAGCAATAAACTTAGCCTCTTTCCCCAAAGAGGGGAGGCAAGGCCTGGGAGGATGGATTTCCTAAAACGAATGCATCAGTCCGACATAGAAAAGGACATCGAAATGGTCCAGTTTCTGCCGTACTAATTATTGGGATGGGATCATTTATTAGCAGATGCGCGATCGCCAAATGAATGTTAGTATTTATTGAAATAAATTATTTTTAGTTTAGTTTTATTAATGTAAGTTTAATAACTCAAATCTGAAATGTTTACTAATTTCTATTGACTATTAAGCTTGGATAAATATTATTTGATGGAAATGATAGTTAACAAAAGAAATGCGTGACTCATGCCAACAATGAATAAGTATGAGGTTTTAATGCAGATAGTTCAATGGTTGATAAAAAAAAAATAATGAAAATAACGGCAATTTAGCAAAACAAAACTGAGGACTTATGAATAAATTTCAATGTTTGTTTCGCTTGGAAATTACTGAGAATTATTTTCTCTATGACTCTGCTGCCAAATAAGGGCTACAGTTCTCGTTCTATGTCAGTGATTATCAAACGTGGTGAGGTTTACTTAAATGAGGATGCAAACAAGAAATGTAATAATCGAAGAGGAATAATAGATTGATATATCCAAGCATATTATGATATGATATATAAATTCCGTTTATGTATTAACTTATAACACTTCCCCTCGGTCTTAGAGTTAAACCTAACAAATTCCTTTAAAATCTTCAAGTAAAGCTTCAAAAGAGTTAGAAATCTACTTGGATTATTTATTTACAGAATTGGTATTTTTAAATGGCCACCTATTGCAGAATAGAATAGCTAAACAATATAACCATTATACCAAACTGGCGGAATCATGATAACAATATATTCCACTGAAATCTGGCAAAACTATTTAATTCGCATTGATAATAGTTAAAAGAATACAAAATTTCAAGCCCCCCCCCCCAAAAAAAACAACAACAAAAACACCAAACTCTTTTCCATGCCACAAATGTTCTGATCTATACGAATAAGATTACCTATGGAAAGGGGCCCATGAAAATGTCATATCGTTATTTCATATATAAAAAAAAGAAAGAAAAAGAAACCACTAAGTCTTTTTAATCTCTTTACTAAAACGAAGCAATCTATGAATATGTAAACTACAGCTCGATTGAAAAGAAGTTAAACGAGGTGTGAATTGATAAGGCGTCCATTATTTTTGATTCGCTGGGCAGAAAATCAAGTTCTGTGATAAGAGTCCGAAATCTATTTCGGTGGAACCAACTTTATATTTACTCTCGTTTATTCTCGTGATATCTTTTATCATTCAAATAATCGGTTTTATTTTACTTAAAACCCATTAATAGTTTTGCAGTTCACACATTAAGAAGATGATTTCACTTAACAAGTATTTGGTTCCCGTTTTAAATTTTTATTTCTCTTACCCAATATATATATATATATATATATATATATATATATATATATATATATATACACAAAGTAAAGGTGGATGCCCTTGGTAAGCACCACGGAGAAAGATTTTGAAACTATAAATGGTTAAACAAAACCAAAAATTTAAAAACAAACAAACAAACAAAATATCTAACTTCGTAAATTTAATATTCTGTTAAAATATTTAAAATAAAAATAAGGAATGCGTCGTTCTTAGCCTTCGGTCCCGGATCAAAATGTATCTGTTCTGTAGATGCTGCCCATAAGTTAATTGGTCATTGGTCAATGTAGGGGAAACCCTTCATACTGAGACAATTACTATTTTTTTGGATACTGCCAGAGTTCCCCTTTTTACCCTTGTTTTAGGGGAGCTGGTTTGGGTTTAACCCCACATTAAAAACGACCTTGTGTCTAATTTGCTTTCGTGGGGAAGCAAATAAATACAATAAAAATAAGGAATGCCAGTGACTTACCTGTCGATTTGATACAGGTTATGGCAACCTAAGACAAAACATCGCTGTGTCCGACATTTTAAAAGTAAACTTACCTGAACTACGTTTCTAATTATCAGCTTCGTTTTACGCAAATCTCGCCAGCAAGAACGTTATCTCACGAGATTAATAAATTTAATGTGTTTTAACATTTATCAAAGACGTATTTATATTTTATTATAAAACAGAACAAACTTTTATAGAATTACTAAAATATAAATAAAATAAAAATAGTAAACATTTTTAATAATATATCTACTTAGTAAGGTTAACCCATACTGGCTTTTACGAGGGATGGTGTATCTTTTCTAAGTAATGTTACCCTAAGTAACAGCACGGAACTGAATACTCCAACAGACTAGATGAATTCGTGTCTTGCAATTCAGTAAGACCAACAGAAAAGAAAAAGAAAAGGAAATGAGATATACTATAACATTAAATCGTCGATTGTGAAGAGGAAGATTATGTTCTCAATTTCTTTACTAACCCAATATTTGAGAGATAAAGAACTTTAATGGAACATTCGAATATCTATGTATCATATAGAGCTCAACTGTTAGCTTCACGCAGGTAAGGGGAGGCCCTTGATTTCTGAGAACTTTGAAGGAAAATTAAATGAGAAACCACATTCGTGTGAAATATGTGATTTTTCTTTCACAATGAAAAACAATTTAAACAGTTATTTTTATATTGATGCTGGTGAATAAAAAAAATATCTTCATCAGGATCTTTATCTTTAAAATATTTTTTTACCGGTAAAAGCTAAATTTGAGCTTTTCAAAAGTAGTGTAGTTGCAAAGTTATTTGTTTCTAAAACAATATTTCTTTTTAAAATACAAGTAAATTTAAATACCATTTCAGAAACATATCGTAATTTGTATACTACTGTATACCTTCGCTTTCAATTTACACTCGATGACATCATCCTCTTCTGATGTCCTCCGTCAAAACCGTGCACAGGGGATAACTTCATGAAATGCCACCCATTGAACCAGAATGGGTAGCAATAATTTAAGGCGTTTTATCTAGATGAACGATGACCCTTCGTGCCACGAGTCATCTACGAATCGAACAGTCTAAATCCAGTAAATGTATACAAGAGAGACGTTGTCTAGTTAAAAAGATGGATTTAAATTTTTTTTTTTTTTTTTTTTACAGTGATCACCACTTATCAAGGCCCGGAAGCCACTCAGGGATAAGGGTTATTGCAAGTACATTACGTTAGTGTGGAGATTTGATGAAGTGTTTACTTAAGGGGGCGGTTCATTAGGAATTTGTTAACGTTGGACTTGAAGACATCCAAGTTGTAGTCCGGTGGGAAGCAGGCAGACGGAACAGAGTGCCACAGGCGTGCAGTTCTAAGAAAATTATTACAACTGATCTTAATTTGTTATGAATTTTAAAACATTTCGTTTCGATAAGTATAATGCAATAAGTTAAAAATTATCTGCCTTGGATAAGAACTCGAGTCTATTTAGCTACAAAGTTAAACATGTATGAGGGTCGTTCAAAAAAAAAAATAATGCATCATATTTTGTAACTAAAAAAGTTAAAGAGCTACGAAGACAGGAATAGTACTATTAAATCGTGTGACATTTTGTGTTCTACAATATATTTTTATACATTGCCGGAAATACTCTCAATGCATTTTTACCAGCGATAAGATGGTAGCTGTGCCTAGGCGTCTAGAACACGCTTTGTCACTCTTATCTGTCGCATCTTGAAATCGACGAACCCATCTAACCGTGCTGGCATCAATAACGTGGAATACCAATCTTAGCTGAATAAAGTAGCTGCAATCTATGCCATACTATAGTGTTCATTTTATATATCTTAATGCCAGGATATGCTATTGACAGCACTTGGTACTTTGTTATTTAAAGAAGTCTATGCAAAACCTGAACACACATTGAAAATAATGAAACGGATTAATAAGAATCCTGCAATTTACTATTATTCAGCAAAGAAAATAAGACGTGTCTATAAGCAGCAGAGTTTTCTTTATTGTTTCTCAGGAGCGTGGAGGGATTACACGAAATCTATAGAAAAGCAGTCAGCTAGTTCGCAATAAATGTTGATATGTTCTGTGTTTTTAGAGAATAGAAATCTGTTAATGTTGGTAAAAATGACTGCAATATAATCTGGTATTAATGAGCTTCAGAAATAATCTATCTATAAAGTTAAGTGTTTTTTTTTCGTGCTCCGATATTGATATTAAAAACCTACTTTTACTATTTAAATAATTATTAAAGCGAACTTAATACGCTCAGTTATGGATATATGAGCGAATTCATGAAGGCTAACTAATTTGCATATTCCTTTGAAAAATGAACGTTAATTATTCATTTTTTTTAAAAATTTCTTTTTGCTATTACGCTGACTTCTATTTCTCCATAGTTTCTACATTCTACATAATTGCGTAAATTTAAGATGAAAACGTCTTGCACACGCATATCTGGTCATATATAAGTGACTTGTCTGTATGTTTGTGAAACCTCTTTACGAAACTCCTTTCTAAATACTTGGTCTACACACATGAAACTTAATGTATAGGGTACTTGTACCTCGGAAAAACTTTCGATTTCGTTATTATCCTGTAGAAATGGCTACCAAGGAGTCAAAATTGAAAAAAAAAACCCCAAAAAACCACTTGACATTGGAAGGAGTAAATTGACTTATTTCTGGGTATGTGTACCTATACATTTTAGCTTGAACTCAATCTTTAACCCTTTTTATTCATATGGCTATAGCTCAGACGGTAACAACGAAGACTGATGTGCTGAATGTTTTGGTTTCGGTTCCAGCTGATGGCACCGAATCGATTAAAAAAACAAACAAACTTGAAACCATTACTATATATATATATATATATGGTACAATATAATAATCAATAGATAATTTACTCTATAATACGAAATCTGACTGAATTAAAATATATTTAAGTGTATTTTACAACTTGGCAACGCCTGCCGGCCTGCTAGTACGTTATAAAAATAAAATTAGATGGCTATGACGAAGTAGAATTGGCACGGATTAACTCGACAACCCGTATTCGAATCCCGTCGTATATATGGCACCGCTTTTTACTATAAATTTTAGCAACTATCATGAGATCTCTCCTTTGGCTACCTGAAGAAAATAAATGAACCGGTGAAGACCAAAATTAAGGTTAAAAATGCTTAGTTTTCCTTAGCACGTTAGATGATCTTAAATAAAAATTCAATCGGACGATAGGTTATGATAAACTTCCAGAATTATCTCCCTTTGCCGAAACTCTTAAAAGAACTTGGGGATGAAGTCGTAGCAATTACGGTACTGTCACTGTTGTCTAATAAAGCCGTTATTCTTGCTAATCCATGACGATATTTCTCAGAATAAAATCAGATAAAAGGAAATCTCACACGTTACTATCATAACTGCCAGTTTGAGTCCCGTTAATTGTATTTGAAGACAAACTCAAGATCTGTTTACACGCATTTAAGAAGTAAGGATAAATAAGTTACATTTATAACCTTTTATTTTGTGTACACAGTTTTTTTTTTATTTTAAATATTGAATGTAACTATTTCGTCTTAAGGCCGGAGAGTTCAACGACCGAAACGTTTTGAAAAATAGCATCGATTAAGATGAAGAAAACAGCCTGAAACTGTAAATAGTTTTTTTTTTTTTTTTTTTTTTTTTCAAAATTATTTTTTAAAATGGGGGAAAATAATTTCCGGAATAGGATAAAAGAGGTAAGTAGGAAAATTGAAACATTTTTCTTGCCAAAGAGACGGGCAAATAAGTTTGGATGGTGTGCGTTTTCCTCCCCCCCCCCCCGCAAAAAGAAAGAAAAAAAATTCACTGAAATAGCAAATTTAGCTTTATAACAATGAAGAACAAAATATCACTTCGGTCAATTATAAATTATAAAAGTGTCGTTTTTTTTCACGTTTTTCAAACAACGGGTGACACCTGCACGAGCATAACATTGGCGCATGTTTCTTTTCAAAATACTAAAAAAAAAAAAAAAAAAAAAAAAAAGAGAGAACCAGATTAATAAACGGAGGAATATCATAAAGAATGTCCTCAACGTACGAACATTTTTCTTTATAAATTATTTCGCAAAACGAATGTTCGAAGTTGAATATTCAGGTTACGAACATCCGAATTTTAAAGATTTTCAAAAAACTTTTTTTTTTAAATAAAAACGGTTATTTTTTTTTTGTATCTGGATAAGACATTTTTTTTTCTTTTTTTAAATGTTTATACTTATGGATTAGGTAGATGGCAAACCGATTTAGTCTCATAGCATCTGTTGTGCTCGACTTTAGAATAATCACATGGGGAAAATATATGAATTCACACAACCTTTCAGCTACGAATATAATAGCAAAAGAAAGAGCTGTATGAATATACACTAATAACAGAGAGAGAGAGAGAGAGAGAGAGAGAGAGAGAGAGAGAGAGAGAGAGAGAGAGAGAGAGGCGGGGAGGGAAGTATAAACCCACAGTTATAATATGATGTGTGAAATAGCAAAAGAGAAATTTATGAACTCAAGCTCCTCTTCATGAATGTAATTTACAAGAACGAAGATATGAACTCTTGTTTCCCCTCTGGCTAGGTGTATAATAACAAGGGGAAAGTTGATAACAGGCATGAACTCATTTCCCGGAATGTATTATCGCAAGTAGAAAAAAGATACAAATATGCACCCCGTGTAGCTATGGATATAATAACGAGAAGGAATAGAAAAAGTTCTAAGCAACTTCCGTTATGTAACAGAGCGCGGATGCGAAATGACGTCACGGTAAGGACAAAGAAGACTATATAAAGGAGAGAGACAACGTTGGAGAGGACGATCACTTTAGAGATGTGGGTGACGTCACGGCCGTAACAAGAAGTCACGCGTGACGAGAGAATGAGGAAATAAATGCCATTGTTATAAAAAAAAAAGGAATAGAGTTATTACCTGTCCTATGTTCCTTGTGACGTAGGCTGCATACACCATATGCGTCCCGTAAGTAAACGTGTGTGCTACGTTACACTTACAGCTGTGGCTTAAATAGAAAGAAAAGGGAATAGTTTCGATACCAGGCTAGTTTTACATCATATTCGCATATATGGATATGATATATAAAGTCAGTCTCCCCTTTTCAGCTTGTAATGTTTCTAGTTTCTCCTGTCTTATAGGGAGAAACAGAACAAGTATTCAATCGGACGACATCTGCCCCAATCCAGCTTGTCGGATACAAGCTTGATTGCGGATAATTTCAATACACCGAGATGCAACGTAGAGGAATTGCGCAACATTTCATCTCAATTTTTCTCGATAAATCTTTGTTTTAGAACATTCATTATAACCGTTTTTATTATTTCGTTGCTGGCAACATTACAAAATAAATCCGAATAAAAAGTTTCAATAAAAAGAACACTCCAATATAATTGCTTATTGGGTTATGTTTTTTTTGGTGATAAGTGTAGATTCAGCACCCCAATTAGCAGCTTAAAGTAACGAGTTTAGGTCGACACGTTATCCGATGCTATTCAAACTATGCCATTAACGAAACACGCATTTTCAAATGTATCCCATTAAAATATACACAAATGTAATAATTTAGTGTTTAAATTGGAATTATATTTGTTAGAAAATCATATCGATGCATATACTGAATATAAAACCCTATAAGATGTTATATTTTATAAAATCATAAGGATAACCCTTGAACAGTTTGTTTTAGTTTACATATGCATTGATAATGTTTTCTAGTAAATGATAAAACCATGATCTTTACTTCTTACAAAAAAAAAAAAATGCTGTTTAAATTTACGTGTATTTCATCAACAGACTAATAAGCGCTTTAAACAAAACCACAGGAAAAAAAAAAAAAAGAAACGAAAGGTAAATGTAGAAACATATCCCAGAATAATTTTGTAATTGAATGGTAATCTAATACAATAAACCGTTTCCGCCGAATTTTACAATTTAAACCTAACATACCCGGTGAAACGATATTTGATTCTACCTAGCCACTTGGGTTTTCCATGTTTTTACATTAAAAATTCACGTGCTTCAATTTCTTTCGAAGAAATTATTCCGGTTACGATTTTCAATTTTAATTTAAAAAAAAAACAACAAAGCTCAAATAATGCAAAGTTGTACAACTATTATTTTAACCTGAAAAGTTTATCTCCCCATCATTTTAAATGATATCAGTGAATCCTGGATACAACTAGTATATATAATTTTATAAAAGTAAAATTGCGATATTAATTATTTTAATCGTACACTTGATTTGAAAATACTTATTCGATTTGTTTCGAAAAGACGTGGTGGTTGAGTAACATCAAACAGTGTCGTTCTACATTGTTTTCAGATCCTGTCATGAGTGGAGTTCTTATCTTTACACTTTACGTATTAGATGCAAGAGGATTTTATTTTGTAATTTCGGACAGATAAAAAAAAAAAACTGCTGCTGAGTTTTTGTTCGTAAGTTGAGGACTTGTTTTATGTTTTTATATCGACGAAGGTATCGGCGGTTCGTATAAACAAAGTCCAGTACAAAATGGACGATCGACATTAGTTGCGAACAGAGCGGAAAAACATTACAAACATCTTGACACAACAACTCATCACCAAAATAGAACGTCAAATAACGGCGTCAAAAAAACAAATATATTTGTGTGATTCAATTTGACACGCACACAAACATATGTGAAAGTCTTAACAGGTACACGTATGTGTATTTATATGTCTGCGTGTATGCATTTGCATGTGTGTATGTGTGTGTAGGTATAGAAACAAACCTGTTTACATCAAACGACCTCCTGAAACGTAAATTTTTATTTGGTAAAAAAAGCAGAAAAAGTTTTGAATGAAGCAGTAATAGTAATGGATAAAAACTAATAGATTAAACAGAATTATTGATATTAAATCGATACGTGTGCGTCGTTCCATATTTCTGTGTATTGATTTTGTTTTGCAAATATTGGAGATCATTTCATACGAGAAGAAAATAAATAACAGCGCTTTGAAGTTAAGAGAAAACGGAAAGAAATGCACATATCTTTTCGATGAGCATTTTAAATTATTTGGATAAATTGGAGGTTTCGCTTTGTAGTTTTCTGTATAAAATCCTGAATTCTTTAAAGCTCAATAATTTTTTAATTTTATAATTTTTTTTCAGTATTTGTACAGTTTAATCAAGGCATTAATAAATGAAAATATTGAAAAAAAGCTATATTGTACGTCTTTGTTATGGAATTAAGTTCTCCGAAAAAAAAAAAAAAAAAAAAAAATCACTTAATTTGATCAAGTATTTTCTTTTACGGCGAAAAAATGTTTTATGACAGCGAGCTAAAGATAGCCAGGTTTGAACTTTTTAGACCACAATGGGGAGATAACTCGGTCTAAAGCGCCGACACCCATCTTTATGCTAGATAATAACTACTCTTTCTGTATGCAAACATGGCTATCTTCAGCTCGCAGTCATAATTTTTTTTCTTTACAGAAAAAAAAAAAGCAGCTACTTAATCAAATTAAGTGGATTTTTTTCTCGAAGGACTTCATTCCATAATGGATACGTTCAATATAACTTTTCAATATTTTCATTTGTTAATGTCTTGATTGAATTGTACAAGTACCTTTTTTTAATTTTAAAGTGAAATTATAGAAAGTTTGATTTTCGCTTTTGGTTAATAATTTCGAGTTTGGATTTTAAATCTAGAACCGGTCATATTCAAATGTGAATCAGAATCATTGTCACCAGCCAGTGTCTAGTCTGCGTAGATCACAAAGAACGGTTCAGGACTATCCGCCATGTTCGTTGTATTTGTAATTTTGTATCGGCCCTCGGCTTGCAATGCCACTAGGGCGAAATTCTGCATACAAAATCTGGTATTCCTAACATGCGTCGTACATGGTAGGAACAATGCAATTCAAAAATTGTTGAAAAAACAGCTGACACGATAGTTTCGACTCATGTCCTAGTCTAGGTTACACCTTACTTTTTACATAGACACGGTTTTATTTCGATCATGTTCTTATATTATAAACATGAAAGTCAGCACAAATCGAAAAGTGGAATATAAAGAGACAAGATGACTTAGCTCTATTGACATTATCATTTCATAAAAAATAGTAAAAAAATGACTTAGCTCTATTGACATTATCATTTCATAAAAAATAGTAAAAAAAAAAAACGAAAATGTTCATATGATAAATTATTCTAAATATATACATATCTTAAAAAATGCACAAAAATACACATGTATATATTCGTAGACGAAATTCATATTTTCTACCGTGTAACTCTTCAGATAGATTTTCGGTACGGTTGTTATAAGATGCGGCATTTCTTTTTAGTTGCGACACAATCTGTATATATATAGATCTATAGTTAAGGAGCATAAATATTAGAAAGAACATCATATTGTTACCGATAGATTTTCATTTTGCGCTTACCATATAATTCATCAGTCTAATAAACGCAATGCGAACCCCCCCCAAAAAAAACACAGACTATTACTATGCGTAGTTTATGCCATGTCTACACTAGATAAATACATGGTATGTATAGAATCCCGTGTTTTCATATGAAGCAAAACCTCCAATAATATCGAAATGGGCCCTTTTTGAAAATATGAGGTAATCTCCAACATTCTTCATGAATAATAAAAAAAAAAAACAGATAGCAAAACTTGATCAAAATTTGGATAAAGAAATGAAAAGAAATAAAGAAAATCGATCTAGTTTATGAGAAATAAAATAAAGGTTAAATAGAAAATAAACAAAAAGACATTTTATTTTGTTCCACTGCTTCACGTAATGATGCAGCAATGCCAATGGATTTTATTCGTTAAGATTATAAGAGTTATCTTCCCTTGGTTTATAGATTCATGAACGAAATTTCAAATAAAGCAAAAAAATAAAATAAAATCAGAAAATCAAAAGAAACGAAGAAACAAACAAACAAAAAAAAACTAAAAAAAAATTGTACCTTATTTCAACATGTATTGACTTTGACTTTTATTTTAATCTTGTTTAATTCAAATATAGATAAAAAGCAGACGTAAAGAGAGGATAATAAAAGTTTAAAATACCTTAAACGTTAAACGATTTCTTTTAAATTTCAATCTTGATAAGTTTTAAATGATTTTTAAGCAACATGTAAATACATCTTTATTCATATATAACAAATACGTTTCAATTAATTAATTCGTCATAACTTTACATTAAAAACTATTGCCAATTTGTTTTTTAGTTGGCCATTTTTGGTAATAGATCTACCCAAAAACATCCCGACATTCCGAAAAACGACTATTTAACTATTTGGTATAAGTAAATAAGAAATATGTATTTTAAAAATAGTCAAGCGCTTCCCTCAAGTTTTTTTTTTAATAATCATTTATTTATTTTAAAAACTACTTTTATTTTATACATAATTTTCGAGATAATTATTAACGGATTGTATCATAAAATTATTAAATCATACAATAATGCTATTTGAATTAGTTTTAAAATTAATATCGTTCAAATCAGTGACTTGTCACCAACAGATTATATATAAAAATAAAGAGGCGAATTATTTAGGAAAACAACGAATACATTGCGAAAAACTAGACGGATATATCTTTTGCATTGCAATCCCAATTTTGCTTATTAGTTTTATTGTAAAGTAACAAAAATTTAGATCGAAAAATCACGAAAAGAAAACGGACGCATTTTCCCGCCTAAAACCTGTTTATATTATTTTATTTAACCAAATAATCACTAAAATATTTTCATATTTTAAAATAAAATGCAAACGTATTTGTTAATTTTAGATTAACCGAAAACACTCTAGGTAATAGAGATGGTAATAATAGTTAATAGGGATGATAATAACAGTAATAATAGTTATGAATAATCGTTTTTCATTTTCAGATTCTTTCTTCGTTCTTTTAAGAAAAAAACTGCGTGTTTTACTGTAAGATGATAGAAGAAATGTCTGACAAAAAACATTGAATAAGAGACAAATAGAAGATATATAAAAAGAAAAAAATCTAGTAATAAAATAACAATTATGAAGGAGGTTTTTTTTTTCTTAAGAAAAGTTTGTTATTTTTGTATTTTAAGACATGATTTTTTGTTTTGTGTTAGCCTCGATTCCGTCATGGGGCACAGATGGCGTCTACTGTCAACATTTGGCGCAGGTCATCGTCGTCAAGACAACCACTAATGAATTCTTCCCTGGACAAAACTCCATCATTGTTAACGTCCATTTTTTTAAATATCTTTTCTGTACGCTCTTCGGGGGGCTCCTGCGAATCCGAACAACCCAACATCTCATAAATTGCCTGAAACAAGAAAGCGAGAGGTAGTTAATAGAAATTAAAAGACATTTGATAATACACACACACACACACATCTTATACTACATGCGAATTGATCAACGTTAAATTTATTATATTCTTTAATAGCCCAGGCACAGATATGTGTGTGTGTGTGTGTGTGTGTATGTAACATGAACAGGTAAGCCAATGGTTATTTGGTTGCAGTATTATACAACCGGTCATCTTACGGCATTTCATTTAAACGCACACAGAAACACACACACGCATACACACACACACACACACACACACACGGGAACAACATAAAAGAGCAGGAAAGTTCCTAGAGGAGCTTAAACTGTAATATATATAGACAAAGATGCTTCACTCCAATGGCTCAAGAGCGAGAGACTTCCATTTGATGAGGAAAGACTCATTGTAGCCAGTCAAGATCAGGACTTACTCACAAATTGATTAAAAAAAATGGCGGGCCTACAAGCAAATGGCCAATGCCAGTTTTGCCACTAATCGATTGAGAGCCCAAGCCACTTAATGTCTGCATGCCCAATCTTATTGGCAGATGGCCTTTACACTGCCCGTCACAACAAAGTATGTAAGTACCTCCATTGGAAGATCTGTGGAGAGATGCAACTTGACAGAGCAACGAACATCTGGGAACATGAACCACCACTGATAACATCAAATGAAAAGTGATCGTGTTCTATGACAAAGACATACAGGCAGGCAGATGCATAAAAGACAAGGCTATCAAACCAGATATTGTAATATGGAACAAGCCCGAAAGAACTGTGCCCATTATCGATGTCGCAGTCCCAAATGATTTTAGCCTTAATAGAGCTGAACGGGAAAAGATAACAAAATATCAGGACCTAAAAAATGATCTAAAAACCACATGGTCTCTGAAAGAAATAAACATTATATCGGTTGTGATAGGAGCAACTGGTTTAATAAAAAAAGAATCTTCATAAATACTTAGAAGCGATCCCTGGAAGACCAAGCTGTAACGAGATCCAAATAGCAGCCATAAAGGGAACAGCATCTATTCTTAAAAGAGCCCTCGGATATAAATTTGAATCACAACAGAATCAATTGTTAGCTCCAGGAAGGAGCCCCTTGATATCTTAAGACTTACTGAAGTAAAATACAAAAAAAAAAAAAAAAAAAAAAAAATCCAAGTATTAGAACCTAAAGAATAACATAAAGAGAACATGGTCTTTGAGAGAGATATGCATTATACCAGTTGTGATAGATGCAACTGGTTTAGTGAAAAAGAATCTCAAGTACCTGGAAAAAATCCCTGGAAGACCAAGCTGTAATGAGAAATAGATTGCAGCCATAAATGGAACAACATCTATTCTAAAAAAAAATAGCCCTCGGATATAAATCCCAATCATAATGAAATCAAGTGTTAGCTCCGGGAGGAGTTAGCTCCCTTGATTTCTTAAAAATTTAAGTAAAATAAATAAAAATAGTATCCCAGTGGTAAAATGCAATTTAAATATATTTTAATTTATACAAATTTCGTATTGTTATTATTATAGAGCCAATTCTTTGATTATTATATTGTACCCAATATCTAGTAATTTCAAAAATTGAAAATAATTTGGGTGCCATTAGCTAGAATCGAAACCAAAACATATTCGTCCGCCCTTATTCCTTACCATATGTACCATGTCCTTAACGTTGTTCAAACTAGAAATGTAGATCTTCGCATGCGTAGAAGAGCACTTTAAGTCGACTTAAGTCTGCCAAGTGTCATTTGTTTTTTTCAATTGTGATCCTTTAACTATTTTATCGGATAAAAATCCAAACCAAATTTGTTCCACAGATCCAAATACCCTATATACCAAGTTACAAGTCTGTAGATTAAAAACTGACCGAGGAGTTTGGTAGAGATTGTTCCTCAAAGGATAGACAAAGTCATTTACATATATCTGCCCACATTAATAAAATTCTACCCAATTTACACCATTAACAATTACTAAACTACCACCTTATGTTGTTCATTAATCCTTATCCTCGAGTGGCCTTCGGGCTTTGATAAGTGGTGACTCCTTAGTAAAAAAAAAGAAAAAAGGTGAAAAGTCAAATATTACTATACTATAGACAAGTGTAAATCCATTATATTTCTAATTGTCAGAAACTAAAAACTATAGATGCAATAGACTGGTAGATTAGAAATAAAACTAAAAATTAAATAAAAATAAAGCCCACAATAAGATATGAATTTTGATGTTGTATATTGCATTTCATATTGTCACTTTCTCGGTGAAGGAAAATATGCCATTATATAATCTACAAAGGAACATTGTAAAAGTAATGCCTCCTAATGGATCAGGCGGGATTGCAAATTGCATTGTTATGATGACTGAACATATGCATTAACGATCTGAATGTTTCTTCTGTTGCAGATATTGCTGGTCTGAGACTAAGAAAGCAACACGTGTTATAGACATTTATCAGAAGCAGAGATGCGTCGCTGAATTCCTCCATGCAGAAAAATTGAACCAATCAACACTCACAGACCGTTTACAAAGCTTACGCAGCTGATGTTAGCACAGTTAGGACATGGGTTCGAATTCAGAGTGATGCAAAAGATGCGAGTGACAAAGGGCGCTTCGAACTTTTACGACAGAGGTATCGAAAAAAAAAAAAAAAAGTTTGGAGGATTCAGATCTTTAAAGAGTTAAGGAAGGCTAATAATCCATGATGGTCTCAGAATTAAAGAGTCCACAATATATATATATATATATATATATATATATATATATATATATATATATATATATATATATATATATAAGGTTATCGACACTGACAATTCAATCGACTAAACCGATTTCAAAAGTCGGATTTATCTGTTTCAATTATCTTATAATACTATTATGAACGTTATGAACACTTAAAATACGGTTAAAACAGCAACTTGTATTTAATAAATACTTTCTCATAGGGATTGCTTTTAGGTATAAAATAGCCCACTGAACGGGTTGATACACCATAAAGAAAAAACTATTGAAATGAATGATTAATAAGGAAAATAGAAGCAAAATCTCACCGTAATGATGTCTACCATTTCGCTCTTCTCAATCGTTCCATCTTTATTCTTATCGTACATCGTAAAGGCCCAGGTTAATTTTTCCTTCGGATCTTTAGCCGAAGTCACACTAATGGCCAGCATAAATTCTTTGAAATCGATATGGCCACTGTTGTCGTGATCAAATGTGCGAAATACGTGATCGCAGAATGCTTCGGGGTTACCTTGTCGGAAAAGGTCCGAATAAACTTCCATTAGTTTCGATTTGGTTAGAAGACCTTTCGGACAGTCTTTCTGAAAATAGAACAAAAACAAAAAAGAATGAAGAATGTACGATTAGCATTTTACCTGTCAAGAGAAAAATCAGTAGCTGGCTGCCCCCCCCCCCAAAAAAAATCTGCTCAAATTTTTGGCGAAAGAAAAAAAAAACATACAAAAAAAAAAGAAAAGGGCCACAATCACAGCAAAAAGAAAAAGAGCCACAACCACCACAAAAAAGTCAAACACAGAAACGTAGTCTTAAGATGCGTCCATTCGATCTGCGCATATAGAGATGAAACCGATTTTCAAACAAAAGAGCGATAAATCGACAAATAAAAACTCTTAAAGAGATGCTTGGGTAGATTTAATATAAGATTTAATTCAACCCGTGTTTAGCGATGGAATTTATTTCACTCTGCAGCGCGATCATCTGACGAATAACGACTTCTAAAAATATAGTTTAGCAAAAGGAATTTTGAGGGATTAGGTTTGATCGTATATGGAATTTCAAAGCAGGATTCTTTTGACAGGTTACGATTTCTAAAACTCTTTATCTAAATTTTAGAAGAAAACATTTGTGTTTCGTTAAAACACTGTAGAAATAAAGATTTTCAAAAATGTGGTGAACTGATCAGAATACAAGGCTTACATGATTTCGACAAGCGAGCACGTCCTATGTTTTGGTTCGTGTTTATAGCGTCTTCCTTGTGTTCTATCCTGCTGGTAGAAATTTTGATAAGTGGTACTTTGACGGGTTACAAATGAATCCCATCAATGGAGAAGATGAATACGCGACACAACCACAAAAAGCAACATCACACATATTGGAACAAACATCACGAAGAGTAGCTGACACGCCTATGCTACAAACTCATCCTATTAGGAGGGAAATAAGGGATCACGTTACGCATGTATATTTGTTCTATTAAAGAAAGGAGGGATCGCTACGTTGCACTCAGAAATAACGGCAAGAAACTAAGAGAACATTTAAAAAAATATTAATAGCATTTTGGTGACTCGAATTGCGCAGCAAACAGTGTCAAGTAAAAAATTGCATTATACTTTTTTTGCATAAAATAAACAAAATATTACTGTTTCACTGTTTTGAATTTGTTTTTAGTATTATGAAAGAAATATCAATTTATAAAGCATTTACGATTTTTTTTTATCTAACACTGTTTCCTGCGAACTTAGAGTCGCCGGTTTTTCTGATTAATCAGCATTTTATTCGAATATTAAGTTTAAATGTTCTATGCAATGTTTGAAAAGTTAGTTTTTATTTTTGGATTAGAGCAAAGTATAGTATCTTTCATAATACTGCACTTGACCTTTTCTGTCCCCAGTAAGAAAAGAAAAAAAAAGTCCCTCAAGATTAAAACAATTTTTATATTTTTTCCAATCCATGTGGCACAATAGGGAGACTCCCTTTTTCGGGAGCTGGGGTCTTCTTGCAGAGTAAACCATGTGTCAGACTTGTCGCGTAATTTGGGAGGAGGTGGCGCAGCGACGGGCTGGCGCAGATATTCAAAATGTCAGACCTGCCAACTTTGGAGATTGACAGTTGTTTATAAAATTCAAGCAAGTCAAAGGCATCACAATACAAATGTTAAATCTGGCTGCTGTTGAAATATTTGAAAACCAAAATAATATTCCAGCCGCTTTGTTTCCTTAGTGTGTATGTCTATATCTCTTTATTTCGTTCTTCTCTTATCCCTATTTCTCTCTCTTGCAAAGAGAGAATTGGATTAACAATTGAAACTGGAACTCCGAACAAGACTAGTCGTGCGCCAACGACGCTCATAAGTTTTGCGACGGTCGATGACGGATGTGAGTCTACAGTCATATGCGCCTTCTAATTGTTAAACATTAAAGAATTATTATAAAAAAAAATTTTGTTCGCCGTTTTGCATAAGCGTTCAATTTCAGCAAACGGTTTCTATCAACAATACCGATAAAATGCTGCCCGTAATGACGCCGACAAAAAACATCCAAGACAAGACCCACTAGCGGATGCAACCGACGTCTAATCAACCCTATTGGCCCTTTATGTAACAGCAGACGTCATATCAACCCTTAGTTTAAAGAAGATGTGCCTACCGCTTGATCGTGTGTAACACCTGGGGAGCTGGTTGCCGTTCCCAGGAGGTAACAACCGTTGAAGAAACATCATGACACGAACAAACCAAGTAACTCTCCCCGGCAAACGATCGCGTTACATCCATAGTACTGCTTTTGGGGAATCGGATTTTTTCCAGTATATAAAAGCAACAATCTTGTGACATTCTCCCTTTGTGGGGAGGCAATTAAATAAGGTATATTTCCACAGAGACCTAAATGACTAGGGATAAGATTTATAGGGGACATAGTAAGTGAGGAATAATGCAGGAAGAAAGTTGTTGACATTGCATTTACATTTCTGCATGTGGGTACAATTTGGGAAACGGGGAACAGGAAAGGAATTCCAAATGCAAGCTGCCCGAGGAAAGAAATTATTAGAGTAGAAAGAAAATTTCCATGCATATAACGTTACGTAGTAACAAAGGAAATAAATAAATAAATACAAATTCGGGTCGGCATTTTTTTTTTTTTAATAAAGTTTTTTATTACCGTTACTGTTCCGTCTCGACACCACATAAAAGTCTCTAGCCATAGTCCTCGTACACTTTTCTTTTTCCTCCGACCGACTGCCGGCCACAGCCGCCCCATTCTCATCCTCAACTTTACACGTCCATTTTCTTGGATGTCGCGATTTTCTTCTCCCCCGAGCACGTGGTGCATTTTTCTCTCCTTTCTTCCCCTTTTCTCTTCTCGCGCACACTTCCTAATTTGCATATGCGCGTTTTTTCGGCTACTGCTGTTAATCTCTTGACAAACCATGCACCATTCACTGCTGCTGATCTTTCCCGCGCGCTCATATGCACTGCATTACATCTGGATACCGTGATGAATATGCAGAAAATGAGATATTTTAGACAAAAGTGCGAATACTCATCCAAAAGTTAATGTTTAGTAGTTATTTTAAATGCATTAAGTGATTCGATGAGAGATAAATTAATTAAAGAGAGGATGCGACCCACAACTTTGATCTGAGTCTTTGATCAACCGTACTGAAAAAGAAAGCTCATGTTAAATGTTGCGATAAAATATGAAATACGGTCAACCCTGGATAGTTTTATTGATTTCCCGACGGGCAGGGTAGAGGCAAAAAGAACGAGAAATGAAGATAGAAATCTTGATGGATGAGAGATGGCTCATTCACGCCGTTTGTACCATGCTGCTCTATTATAACCGGGTTATTGGTCATACTTCGAAAGATCATTAACATTTTTCGGGAAGTTATCACCAGCGTGATTATCTACAGAAAGTTTTAACCGTTGCATTCTATAGTTCCTTAAAAAGGTGCTTTTTTGTTGTAAACGGGAACCATTGCTATTGATCAATTGTATCGAAAAAAAACAAAAAACAAAACAAAACAAAACAACAAAAAAACAAAAAAAAACCCAACAAAACAACCCCCCCGAGTACAACAAAAACAAAACAAAAAGAATACATGTTAAATATTGCGATGAAATATGAAATATGCACCACCTTTCGTTATTTTCAGTAGATGACCGGAGTGTTGGCACATTTGGTAATACCTGAATAGAGCCCTTACATGCTACAGAACGTTTTAGCCGTTGTAATATCCAGCTTCATTAAATGTGCTTTTCTTTGTTGGTTTTTATGTTTTACAGCATATCATCCATTTTCGGGTTATTTAATGCCAAATCCAGTTATTTTGGCAATAGCATTCATGTTGCATCCAGTTATTTTGTAGAAGGTTTTTATTCTTCAAGCTCTTTGTATCTTCAATCGCTAGTTTGCAGTATTTTGTTTAGTTTTATAGTGGATTTTATCGTTTTTGTTCCCTGCCCCGCAGAACATGAACACGTTTTGCAATAGTAGAGGGAAAGGGTTATAGTATTAATGTTTGGTACATTTTGAGTTAGGAAACCTGTCAGGAAGTGGGGGATATAAAGAAAAAGAGGAAACGGAAAGAAGGAAAAGGTGGGTTATTTTTTGGTTTGGGAGAACAAAGTTTTAAAAAAGAAGTAGAAAAACCCATCAATGTTAGGTGCATTTTGTGTCAGGAAGCCAATATCTTCAGACAGCCTGATCTGGTAGCACCAGTTTTCTTTGTTGTAGCCGTTGACGATTGCTGAATTTCGAACTGAACCTTTTTATATTATCCGCTGAGAAACCATTCAATTACCTGTTCAATACTTTCTTCCGGTCATCCGGAGATTAAACTCATAATCGAAATACACGAAGCACGTTTCGTAACTAATTCCTCCTATATTTTTTTTTATTCCGCCCAAATAGATCGAAAGTGATTGCAAATGACAGTGTTATGATGGCTGAACTTGTTGCGACAGATGCGAGTGACAAAACGCGCACCGAACTCTTACGACAGACGCAACAAAGAGACTAGCAAAAGTGCATCGAGAATGGTGAGAACCATGTAGAAAATAAATTCATGATCACAAAAAGTCACCCATTTTGATACCAACCCAGTCTTCACTTTTCAACGGTTTAATTTTTGACTTAAAAATAGGAGAGCTTTCTTTTGGAGCGACCCTTATAATTCGATTTAGAACCATGCTTAACCAAAGCTATCTATCTGGCCACATGCCCAGTAGGACAAAAGGCAACTAAAAAAGGTAAGAGAAGACAACAGCTGAATTTGTATTATAAGAGATTTATGCAAGAACATCTAAGAAATACTATAAACTCCAAGGATATGTTTCCAAGGATACCTGATTTCAACCAATTGCTTCAATTATAAATTCCAATATACGTTTTTCTGCGTGTTACAAGAAATGTTAAAATGGTTAGGCTGGCTTTCCTTCTTATGAGCCCAATAAAGCATTTATAATGAAACAAACATTGTGCACTACACGTCTCTGTATATGACCCAACTAAAAATAGATGCCAGAGAAAAATCTCAAACTACTGGAAGAAGTACGATTCGTATTATGGATTTTCCGTCTAGATTAGGTTAATTTCCCGAACAAAATACGAAAATAAAGATATGATAGTAAATATTCTGTTCAGAATCATTACTCCAATCTTGATCAAAATAATTTACGATTTTGATTCTATAAAAATATAATTTAAGGATTAAGCTTAAGGGGACTTAAGAACTTGAAATCAAAAATAATCTTCCTTGATTAGTGTCCACTATCTAAGAATCAAATACACGGGAAATTTGTTTCAATATACCTCCAAGACAAAAAGACCTCCACCCCGACATTTGGTGAATGTTAATCGACGTCTAATATCTATTGCTAAAATTTCACCCAAATTGGAGATGTTTGAATTTTCAAAAATGCGCCCATTCCTTTTGTATAAACCAACTATAGTCTACATTACAACCATTTACGCCTATCAGCTGTATTTAGCAAATTCATTATGATCTATTAATTCATTTAGAAGTGATTTTTTTACGTACAAAAATGTAACAACCTAGTATACATAGATTAGGTTTCCTATCTACGAGGAATGCTCCCTGATAGAGAAAACAACGGTTTCCTAATAGCATATATATATATATATATATATATATATATATATATATATATATATATCTCAGGTTACCAAATTGCCGAGTAAAAATATACGAGGAGCGTTCAAAAAGTAATGCCTCCTATTTTTTTTAATTCTGCTCAAATGGGGGGGATTGCAAATTGCATTGTTATGACTGAACTAATGCATTCAAAGCTGAAGGATTCATTTCTCTGTTGCAGATCTTGACAACGCGAGACTAAGAAAGCGACCCATGTCATGGACATGCGCCAGAAATAGACGCGTCATTGAATTCCTGCCGAAAATACTTCAAGAACGATGGTGCCTATGCAGAAAAAAATAATTATAGAACACAAAAGGTCGCTCGTTTTAATGGTACCACTCGTCTTCGTAGCTCTTCAACTTTTAAAGATAGGAGGCTTTACTTTTAGAAAGACCCTTATATGTATACGAAAATCACTAAACAGCGCGTGGGCTGCCTAATCAACTAGTATTTAATTGAGTTTTATTACTTTGTGTTGTGCCTCCTCGACGTGCATATCCCTGACAGACGCACTTAGCAAAAACAACAAAAAAAAAAAAAAATCAAAAAAAATCACACCCTTTCACTGTTGAAGTCCCTAAATTCCAGAAAGCTTTCTACTCTAATAGTTTCTTCCCTCTAAGAGCTAGGCTTTGGCATTTCCTTCCTGCTACCTGTTTCTCTGACTGTATTGGTATGCAGAAGTTATCATTAACGTAAACCAACATCTTGTTAATCTTTCTGAGGTATGGTCCCAATTAGTAACTGCTTGCATCCAAGTGGCTATGTGCCTTGTTTGGGGGGGGGGTGAAGGCGAGTAATAGGACTTGAACAGAATCATGGTTTCTTTTTTTGTTATTGATAAATCAAGGCAAGTGGTGGCTTGCAACACAAGCCATGCAGAGAAAAATTATAGCCGTAGCAGCAGCAACAATAGTTGTCATCGTGTTACGTTGATGGCGATCAGACCTGCCTTTCAGGAAGTCGTCAATCTTTCAGCACCCGGAAATAGTTGGAAACCAACTGATTTTTTGATCACGACATTTTCTTTTTTCGGCAATTGCTTGTCAGGACTTGCCGTTTTATTGAAACTCCCTACCCTCTGATCTGCTACGAACCTGCTTTCATAGCGCCCAATTGAGGCCTGTCTCTCCCAATCAACGATAAAATTGTTGAATCAAGTCAAAAGTGAACATTTTATTTTCATTCTCTATTTTCATTCGGTAATTCGTAACTTTTTATTTTTCCTTTATTTCCTTATTCTGGTTCGGTTATTCTCGTCTCGGAATCTGTCGTTATCTTTCTCACTTTAATCGCAATCATTTGTTTCTGCCATTTTTATACCCGCAATGGTTTATTTCCGCTTCTTTTCGCCAACTTTATCATCACTGTATTAAATATCTTTCTACTTTTTCTTTTCATTCCATACTTAATAACTAGCTGGACACCTGGCGTTTCCTGGTCATACGATCCGCTAAAACATATTTTAATTTATGCATATTGCGTATGTATTATTATAGAATCAATTCTCTATGTATTATATATTCCGAGGAATAATTTGCCCGGTGGACTAATTCGTAAAGAAACAAAAACAAAAAAAAATGATAATGTCGGTCATCAAATTCCATTTATGTTTTTTTGTTTTACAATATATCTGATATTTGGGCTTGACAATGAATGGCTTGGAAAAATCGCTTCTGATTAATGTTCAGTTTTAAAATATGAAAACTAAAAATAATTTGCGGTGATTTTTAAAATTACCTTTTCTTTTATCGTAAATTGATTTCATTAATAAGATAAAAAAAGAAAATGGTGAGGTACACCTGGGCTTTAACAGGGAAGCATGTGATCTGTAGTCGAATGCTCTACCACTAAGCTATATCACTAGATGTCAATAATTCTGTTTAAAGAAATGATTTACCGATATTTTATCTCCTTTGGCCAGTGTAACGTAAAATATTCCTTTGTAAAAATTTTTTTTTATCTATAAGACTATTTTTAGGATAGAATTTTTTCGATTGGATAAATTTCTGTACAAAACATTTTAGAACACTGCCAGACATATAAATTACTTTGTGTGAAATTTGCAAAAGATAGGCTCAGCCGTTTCGGAACCTATGAGGAAGGAACTCGCACATACAAAATATTAGAAACTAACAAAACCTGTGGAAATTCCACGGTAGTTGAAATTTTTAAAACACTTAAAATGAAAAATAAAATAAGACAAATAACGATGAATTTAAAACAATTTAGTAAATTCTTTTATAACCTTTTAAAGCCAAAAGGAATCAATAGAAAATGACTTTTCAGTGAAAATTCAACACACAACACATTGTTTTTTTTTTCTGAATAGTTTTTAATATAAATTAGAAAAGGGCAGATGTCAATTTACTTGCACACTTTTGATTAATTTTTCAAAGAATCTATAATGAAAAAAAAAAAAAATTGAGTCTTATTTCATCATGGCTTTTCTTTTTAAATTATAAAATAAAACAGCCAATTTGAAATCGTAAACAGACAGTCAGGCTTTTTTTTTTTGTTCGGAGAGGAAATGGTTTTAATGATTTTTAACTGAGAAAGAGCGATTCTAAAGGGAACTAATTCGTTTATCATTAATCAATGGTTACGATGATGTTTTGATTCACTTATTCTTTCGTTGATTTCAATTTACCATCATTTCTAAGCACATTTTTTAAAAGAAATCTTGATCGAAACAAAACCATTCCACGTTAATTATTCCTTCACACCAAAGTGTCTTCAACAGAATCTCTCTCTATATATAAAAAAAAAAGCCAACATAAAATATAATAAAGTAAACTCAGGAGTGTTCACCGATGATCAGCAACGTTTATTTCAATACTATAAAATAAGATTAATTAGCTTTCAAGCACTTACAAAAATATAAGCCAAACAAAAAACAAAATACGCTTTCAGGTTGTCGACACTGGTTCACTTACGTGACATCTGTAATCAGTTTTGTAAAAAAAAAAAAAATGCACTCTTAAACATATTTGATATATATCTCCCCTTTTGAAATCTTTTTCTAAAACTAAACAGGAAATGAAAAAACAATTAACTGTTTTCTGATCAATTTATTAGGTTAGTGCAAAAATGTTTTTTGACGTTCAACTAATATATATATATATATATCTATATTTTTATAAAGTAATAGGGTTCGTGTATTTCTGTCTGTGTGTACAGCTCTCCATCATCAACGAAATATAAAGGAGGTAAGAGGGTAGATCTCTCCTGGTAGAGAAACATTAGAACCCATTTTAGGATGTTTCTGTTAAAGGAGACATAAGAATCAATGCCTAATTTCTTTATATACTATTCTACAAACCACCCCCATATCGAATGACTTATGCTCATTTGCATATCACATTATATTAAATCTCTATAACTAATTACCTCGACCTTATTACATATTGGAAATATTCTAATCATTTCAACTGTACTATTTACAAAATCTATTTAACATTTAATTATTTAATATATTTTCATTTAATTTTATATTCGATTTATTTCACTTTACGTATATTATCTGAAAGGTTTACTGTTTGTACAATCGGAGATTTACGTCATTACATGTTGTCGGTAATAGATATTTTTCTTTTTATTGGATTTTTTTTCCACTTATTTTTATTATTAAATTTACCTTTTGTTTATAATTTTAACTTCTGGTGCTTACGCATTAACACTTTTTTTTTAACCTATTTTCAAAAATAAACAATAATTTTTATTTATTTTAAGCATAAGTTTATTAATACTTTTTTTTTTTTTTATCTAAACTTGAAATTTCACAATATTTATTTAAATTCCCACCCCCCTCCTCACTCTACGATTGCCTTTCGAAATAATAACGTATTCTTTCCGCACGCTACCAAACCTACAGACATATCTACGTTTGCTCTATCAACTGCTGGATTTTAAGTTAATACAACATTAAAAAATTGAAATTAATATTAAAAAAGGTTTGTGAACAATATTTCTTTCAAAATTATTTTTTATATCACTGTTCTGTTTGTATTCCTATAAATTTATATTGTGAAAATTTACCACTTACCAATAATATAGACGAATTTAGGAAAACTCGCCCCGGAAAAACTCGTCTCGGGAAAACTCGTCTCCGGAAAACTCGTCTCCGGAAAACTCGTCTCCGGAAAACTCGTCCCCTTTCGCTAGGTAGGAAAACTGGTCCCTTATTGAATAAATATCGATCGTTCTTGAAGGAGATATTGCTTTTTAAAATAGACACCCCCCCCATAATATTTAAAAAAAAATATTTTTATTAGTTTAATGTTTTTTTTTTTTTTTTTTTTTTTTAAATAAAATCGATTGCCCGTTTTCTACCTTACTGGCTAAGTTCTTAGTGGTTTCACTTATTTTAAAGCGTTTAATATGTTCATACAAAGTTAATTACAATTTTTTTGTTTCTTATTTTAACGATGTTTTTTGGAGTCATAAAAACAATAATAAAAAACAAAACCAAAAAATTAAAAACTGGGAGCGTTACTTTTTTGTTTTGGTTTTTTAATTATGATAGTTTTTTGTTGTTATGTTTTTGTTTTCTCTCATACCAAATGCACTCATGCGTTATTTAAAATTATAATTTTATCCATTATCAACATTTATTGTCGTCCTGTCAAATTTTGCAAAAATTAACTAATAAATTAAAAGCGAAATATTTTTTTGGCGCGATAGATGCCATGTGCTTACAATCTCTCGTTAACTAATTTTTAATTTTTTAAATTTTTACTTCAAAATTCTAAAATCAATCATTCAGAGAAAAAGTAATCACTAGATAAATTTATTAATCAATTTTATTGAAAACTCCGCTATCGTTTATCAAGAATCTTTTTAATTTCATTTTTTGTTGGTTGTTTTTCGGAGGGAGATATAGTTTTAACCCCCCCCTCTCTAAATTATATTTTAAAAAATATTGAAATTTGGGTTTGTATTACTGTACACATAGATTCGAAAAAGTAGTTAAAAAACAAATATATAACAAATAAATGTTATCAAAGGCAAGATAAGTTGGGTTACCCGAT
The DNA here is from genome assembly GCF_053919585.1 of Euprymna scolopes. Classification (NCBI taxonomy): domain Eukaryota; kingdom Metazoa; phylum Mollusca; class Cephalopoda; order Sepiida; family Sepiolidae; genus Euprymna; species Euprymna scolopes. The sequence continues at coordinate 19,308,164 of NC_136484.1, read as the reverse complement.
AAGTTACTTTTCTACCAAACTGGATATAATTCTCGTGTTTTTATTCAATTTAACATGTTTATTCAGCTCGAAAAACATGCAGTGTTTACCGATGTATTGGAAAATTCAAAATGGCGGCCGACTCTCTCTTAAACACGGTAAGTTCGGGAAAAGGTGTTATAAATAATAAACTAGACAAAATACTGTTAGAAATTTGCTCAATATATGTTACCGTAACATAACTTGACATATATTCGGTGGTTTTTTAATGGTATTTTGTCTGGTTTATTATTTATAACACCTTTTCCCGAACTTACCGTGTTAAATAGAGAGAGTCGGCCGCCATTTTGAATTTTCCAATACATCGGTAAACACTGTATGCTTTTTGAGCTGAATAAACATGTTAAATTAAATAAAAACACGAAAATTATATCCAGTTTGGTAGAAAAGTAATTTATCTTGCTTTTGATAACATTTATTTGTTATATATTTGTTTTTTTGACAACTTTTTCGAATCTATGTGTACAGTAATACAAACCCGAACGAGAAATAATGTCCGGTAAATCACATCTTAGGGGTCTTGATAATCGCTAAAAAATAGAAAATTAAAGAAATTACTGAGGGAGATTTAGTTTTAAATAGAAAATAATAAATTTTAATATTTTTTTAAATATAATTTAGAGAGAGGGAGAGAGAGTGGGGGGGGGGGGGTTAAAACTATATCTCCCTCCGAAAAACAACCAACAAAAATGAAATTAAAAAGATTCTTGATAAACGATAGCGGAGTTTTCAATAAAATTGATTAATAAATTTATCTAGTGATTACTTTTTCTCTGAATGATTGATTTTAGAATTTTGAAGTAAAAATTTAAAAAATTAAAAATTAGTTAACGATAGATTGTAAGCACATGGCATCTATCGCGCCAAAAAAATATTTCGCTTTTAATTTATTAGTTAATTTTTGCAAAATTTGACAGGACGACAATAAATGTTGATAATGGATAAAAATATAATTTTAAATAACGCATGAGTGCATTTGGTATGAGAGAAAACAAAAACATAACAACAAAAAACTATCATAATTAAAAACCAAAACAAAAAAGTAACGAAAAATCGAATCGCTCCCTGTTTTTTAATTTTTTGGTTTTGTTTTTAATTATTGTTTTTATGACTCGAAAAAACATCGTTAAAATAAGAACAAAAAAAATTTGTAATCAACTTTGTATGAACATAATAAACGCTTTAATATAAGTGAAACCACTAAGAACTTAGCCAGTTAGGTAGAAAACGGACACTTAGAAAATCGATTTTATTAAAAAAAAAAGAAAAAAGAAAACATTAAACAAGTAAAAATATTTTTAAAAAATATTAGGGGGGGGGGCTATAGTCTATTTTAAAAAATAATATCTCCTTCAAGAATGATCATAAAATGTGTTTTCAATCGGTATTTATTCAATAAGGGACCAGTTTTCCTACCTAGCGAAAGGGGACGAGTTTTCCGGAGACGAGTTTTCCGGAGACGAGTTTTCCCGGGACGAGTTTTCCGGCCACCAATATAGACAGTTCAGTTCCTTCGGTATTTGTGGTACCGTTCTGAAATATTAACGTTACTATTTTGAAAGCCATGAAGGCAAAGATGTTTTGTAACTTATTTTGTGCTTCCAACTAACAATTAAAAAAAAAAAAATTATATCGTGAAACTTCAATTTTAGCTAAAAAAATGGTAATGTTTAAAATAAATAAAAATTGTTAACTCTTGAAAATAGTTTAAAATTTCAAATAGTTTTCATATTTTTTATTTAGATGATCTGCTTATTTACAAAATATCGTGAAACCTTAATTTAACCTAAAAAAATATTTAAAACATCATATTACAAGAATTACGCCCCCCCCCCCAATATTTTTTTTACAAGGTTTCGGAATAATCGCCGACAACGAATCTGATATTCAAACACTTCGCAACTGAATACTTTCGTAGATATTATTATTTTCCCAGTACAAAAGTTGGATAAAATTTTACTTTAATGCCCATATGACAGCTTGGTTCTTACAGTGCATAATTATCAATTTCTTCTACTTCTAAAACAATTTTTTGGTGAGGAAAGCTTTATGTTTTGGGATTGTATTGAAAATGTAATGGAAATTTCAATTTCGTTCCGTTTTAATCTTTTATATTTTACTTGCCAATATAATTGAAAGAATACAATTCAACTATCGTAATTTTATATAAATAAACAAAAACAAATATTTTAAAATAAAACTTTATTAAAAAAGAAATAATTTTATTTTTAAATGAAAAAAATCAATTTAGTAAAATAATTGTATTAAACATCCCAACCTCCCCATGTTAAGTATGGCTTTCTAAATAAACACCCCCAGCCTTGTCAGCAAACCTGTAAACCTATAAAAGTTAACATTTCGAATGTGAACAGTGATTTTTCGATTTTGTTAGCGCTTGCCGCAATTAAAGACAATTAAAACGGAACTAACTTTATTTCCATTCTATTTTTTAAACAACCCCCAAAACATAACGCTCTCTTCCAGTTATAGCCAATTTTTTTTTAATTAAATAAAACAGTTCAAAATAAACAGATAAGCGCATTTTCTTTAACATTTTTCTTACAACCAACGTTGTCATTTAACCAACTGCAGGATACCGTTACTTTTGTGGGGTTGTTTTGAAAATGGCACGGAGATTATAATTTCGTTCCAATTTAATCTTTCTGGTCGAGCCTATTTCGAAAGCCTGTCTTATCATAGATTTGAACTACAAATAATTTATTACATTTTGATTATTACTATCTTAAGACTTAAAGCTTATATTTATTTCATTTTTCTATTTATATATTGAATTAGTTATTTCCAGTCTTATTTAAACGTAGTGCTTTCTTTAAACCGGATGAACCTTTTATAAAAATATGAGTTTAACGTAAAGAACACGAACAAGGTTTTATTAAACTGAATTTCTTCCAGTTTACTAACAAAATATATAAATTTAAAAGAGATATAAATAATAAAATAAAAAGGTTATGTAATTTAAAAGAAATACACGTACTCACAAAAGCAGAATTTTTTTTACACATTTTTTCTTTAAAACCATAACAATGAGACTAACAATTACCTAGATCTTAGTAATTATTTGTTTTAATAGAACTGTTTTAATTGTACTGTTTACATATATTAGTTAACCTAAGTTGGTATTACATTTATTTTACATTTACTTTTTTTTTTTTTAATTATTACTTTTAGACTGTGACGTTTACACCCGGAAGTAATGAGTCACAAGTAGGTCGCTTTTATTCATTTTTGCTACAATATAATTGTTTATAATTGTACTATTCAGAAATATTATTTATAGTTCGTCCATTTCAGTTAGTATACATTTCCTTTACGCTTAATTAATTTACAATCATTAATATCGTTAAACAATTCCGTTTAAAACCGAAATTATGCCACCCAAACGAAGTAGAAACGAAAGTGAGGAAGAAAGAATGGAAAGATTGGAAGCTAATAGACTAAGAGTTGCTGCAATTCGCTCCAATGAAAACAATTCAGATAGAGAAAGACGTCTAGAACTTAACAGGATACGTCAAAGAGAAAGGAGAGCAAGACTGTCAGATTTGGAAAGAGAAACCCAACGTGAAGCTGACAGAACTAGACATGCTGTAAGGCGGTTAAATTCATCACAAGATGAAATTCAAGAAAGGCAAAGATATGCACTGGAAAGAGAAGCAATATTACGATCGAATGAATTATATGAGGTAAGTAGACGTACACAAGGTCAGTTGAGAGTGGCTCAACGACATCAGAATGAATCGGAAACCCAACGAAGCTTTCGCCTATACCAAGGGCAACAACGAGAGGCTGCATGGAGAGAGAGTATGACTTTGCCCCAGCAATTGACAGAAAACGAGGCAGCTAGACAACGAATGACTGCTTTGAGACACCATGAAATAGAACACTGCAATAGAAAAGGATTGCTCTACAACAAAAATGACTCTCTCACTACAGCTGATATAGGAAAAATGGACAAAGTATGTCAACATTGCTCAGCTGTAAAATTTAAAGGAGAAACCCCTGGTTGTTGTTGTTCTTCTGGCAAAGTTGTGCTTGATAGCTTTCCACCACTGCCTCAGTTGCTTCAAGATTTGCTCTCCGGCAATGGTCCCATCTCTAAAGATTTTCTGCAAAATCTACGCAGCTATAACAATTGTTTTGCAATGGCATCATTTGGTCACAAAATTGCGGCAGTATATGGGTGGAATCCTTCTTTTAGAATTCGAGGCCAGGTTTGCCACCAGATTGGGAGTCTTTTACCACCTGAAGATGAAACAGCAAAGTTTATTCAAGTCTACTTCTTGGATAGTCTGGAAGAGGAACTACATAATCGGGGACGTGACAGTAGACTCAATAGAGACATTCTCCGAAGTCTGACTGAATTTTTACATGAGAACAACAGCTTCATTTGTCAGCTGAAAACAACAAAGGAGAGGATTGAAGAAGAACACTTGGTAGAACATAAAGTTGTCATAAGGGAAGACCGAAGGCCGCAAGAAGAGCATCCACGGCGATTCAATGCTCCAACAACAACGTATGAGATTGGAATATTAATGGAGAATGAACCAACAGCTAACCGGGATATTGTCTTGTGTTTTAGAAATGATGCATTAAAACGGATCTCCGAACTACATCCCCTCTACGATACTTTAATGTACCCGTTAATGTACCCCTATGGTTCTCCATCTTACAACATCTACATGAAGGCATCCAATGGGCGAAAAGTTACCCAACAGCAATTTTATTCGTACCATTTAATGACTCGGCCTGGAAACTATTTTCTCTGGTACCGAAGGCTATTTCAACAATGGCTGGTGGATGTGTACTGCAAGATTGAAACAGAACGTTTACAGTTCCTGAGGCGTGAGCAACAGACCCTGAGAGCTGACAATTATAGCAACTTGAGAGATTCAATTCTTAGGGAGGATGGGAATCCAGAACAGTTTGGTCAACGAGTTGTACTTCCGGCAACTTATACAGGAGGCCCTCGATACATGTTTGAGCGTCAAAGTGATGCCATGGCATATGTTCGGCGAATGGGCCGAGCCGACCTCTTCATCACGTTCACAACAAATCCAAAGTGGACAGAAATTACAGAAAATTGTCTTCAAGGGCAAGACCCTCAGGATCGTCCAGATATTGTTGCCAGGGTTTTCAGGCAGAAGCTAAAAAAGTTACTTGAATTTATTAAAAAGGGAGGATTTGGCAGGTTGAGGGCTTTCCTGTACAGTATTGAATATCAAAAAAGAGGACTGCCGCATGCACACATCCTCACCTGGCAGGCCCCAGAGGACAAACTTCTACCAGAAAAAATGGATCTCTGCATATCTGCAGAGATCCCTGACAAAGAGGAAGATCCTGATCTTCATGCTAAAGTGATGGCACATATGGTGCATGGACCTTGTGGACCATTTAATCCAAATTGTCCATGTATGATTGACAACAAATGTTCCAAAAAATACCCAAAAGAATTTCTTCAGTGTACCGAGCAAGGCCAAGACTCTTACCCCAAGTACAGGCGAAGAAAACCAGAAGATGGAGGCCAGACTGGTACAATAAGGATGAAGAGAAATGGTCGGTATGTTAATCAAGAAATAACAAACCAGTGGATTGTTCCGTACAACAAGGTCCTCCTTCAGCAGTTCAACGCTCACATTAACGTAGAAATTTGCAGCTCGATCCAAAGCATCAAATATGTCCTCAAATACGTGAATAAAGGATGTGATCAAGCAGTGTTTGAACTACAAAGAACTGATGGAGCAGCTAACCAACAAGGCCAAGTACAAAGTCACATTGTGGATGAGATCCAGCAGTTCCAGAATGCAAGGTATGTCGGCAGTTCAGAGGCGGCCTGGAGGATATTGGAACATCCCATCCATGAACATTTCCCCCCAATTGTACAACTTTCTGTTCATCTTGAAAATGGGCAGCGTGTCATGTTCTCAGCTGATACTGCTCTGGAACGAGCCCAAGGTCCACCGCCTGCCACAACTTTGACAGCATTTTTTCAACTCTGCCATGAGGATGACTTTGCAAGGGGTCTCAAATACGTAGAAGTCCCTGAGTTTTACACTTGGAACAAATCGACAAAGAAATGGATGAGAAGAATGCGTGGGGTACAAGTTGAAGGTACTGAAAATGTATGGAAGGCACCATGCATTGGGAGAATCTACACGATTAGTCCAAAAGCAGGGGAGTGTTATTTCTTACGCCTGTTGCTCAATGAGGTTGCTGGTCCAACTTCATTTCAAGATTTGCGAGCATACAATGGTCAGGTGTTTGAAACATACAGAACAGCGTGCCTTGCTCGAGGCCTTCTAGAAAATTACCATCACTTGCATCAAGCAGTAGGAGAGGCAAGTGCCACTCAATCACCTTCAAATTTGCGAAGCCTATTTGCGATAATTTTAACAGCCTGTGAGCCAAGCAATCCTCTTGAGATCTGGATGGCTTTTCGTGATGTAATATCTGAAGACATTCTTCACAGATACAGGCAAGAAGTTAACAATCCAGAAGCAGATTTTAATGAGGACATCTACAATAAAACTCTTTGTCTAATTGAAGAAAAAGTTCTCCTTATGTGCGGTCAACCATTGGCAAGCTATGGATTACCTGCACCAACGCAAGGGAGAGATGAAAGACTCGCGAGAGAGTATCAACGTGAAGTTACTTATAATCTTGAAGAACTTTCCCTACAAGCAGAAAATATGCACGAAAAACTGACCGATTCTCAAAGAGAAGTTTACAATTCATTCATGGCAATGTTGGAAGCACAAGGTGAAATGAACAAAAACATGATGTTTCTTGATGCTCCAGGTGGTACGGGCAAGACTTTTGTAATCAATTTGATCCTTGCAAAGATTAGATCCATGAGAAAGATTGTGCTTGCAACAGCATCCAGTGGCATTGCTGCTACTCTACTACAAGGTGGCCGCACTCTTCACAGCACTTTTAAAGTACCCTTGGATACTCATCGAATGGATCAGCCAGTTTGCAAAATTACTGGTAACTCAGCCATGGCAAATGTAATTAGAGACACCTCTGCAATCATTGTAGACGAAGCCCCAATGACGCACAAGAGTGCTTATGAAGCAATTGACCGAACACTGCAAGACATCACAGGAAACAAGAATCCCATGGGTGGCATTCCAACCTTATTTTGCGGTGATTTCCGTCAAATCCTCCCAGTGGTTAAAAATGGCACAAAGGCTAACATTGTCAATGCAAGTTTGAAACAATCCTATCTCTGGAGGCACGTTATAGTGAAGAGACTGACTACTAATATGAGAGCCTATATCTCTGATAACACAGCTGCAGCAGACTTCTCAAAATTGCTTCTCCAAATCGGTAATGGTCAGTTTCCTATCACTTCTTCACCTGACACAATTAAGATTCCAACTGCGCTTGGTAAATGTGTCGGTAATCAGAAGCAACTGAAAGACAAAGTGTACCCAGACCTGCAAAACAATGGAAAATCACCGGATTGGCTTGCTGAGAGGGCTATTATTTCGCCATTAAACAGCAATGTGAATCATTTGAACAATTCAATAATGGATGAATTTCCAGGAGACACAAAGCAATACAAGTCAGTTGATTCGGCTACTAATGAATATGAAGCTGTTCACTACCCTGTGGAGTTTTTAAACTCTTTGGAGATATCTGGAATGCCTCCACACATTTTAAATCTCAAAATTGGATCGCCAATCATGATTCTTCGATCCTTGGAACCGCCAAAAACAACAAACGGAACCAGATGTGTTATCACCAGATTGCACACCAATGTACTTGAGGCCACCATTTCCTGTGGTCCCTACAAAGGCGAAACCGTTCTACTGCCAAGGATCCCCTTAGTTCCATCGGACTCAGAACTTCCATTTAAATTCCGGAGACTCCAATTTCCTGTGAAGGTGTGTTTTGCAATGAGCATAAACAAAAGTCAAGGTCAGACATTTAACACCATTGGCGTAGACTTGACATCAGACTGCTTCAGTCACGGTATGTTCTACGTCTCCATCAGCCGGACAGGAAGTTCAGAAAAACTCTACATTCTGGCTCCAAATCAAAGCAGCAGAAATGTAGTTTACCCTGAGGCTCTTCAGTGAAAAGTTCGAGAAATGGATATGAGGAAAAACTGACATGATCTGATTGTGGTAAGTTTTTAGTATTGAATGTGCAAGATAAAATTTAAGCAAGAGTTGAAAATTACTTCAATGAAAAATTTACTATGTAACATCAAGTAACCTTCCTTTTTGATGAAAATGTTTTGTGAAGTTCCTGATTGAATTTCAGTCACTACAAGAGGTAGTTAAAATGTTAATCACCTTATGCAATCGTTGCTCTTACAACATCAACTTACTGGAAAGGTGCCCACAGATTTTGGTACCCGAGTGCGCAACAAAGCTCCGTGCGAAGCACGGGTATCTTTGCTAGTATATATATATTATATATATACGACATTATTTTTGCACCAACCTAACACAAAAGCCAAGTGAGTCGCAAGTCAACCGGTGTCGGCGCGAAAGTGGCCCCCTTTTGCTTTGCTTTTTTTTTTGCAGGGTTCTTAAAACCTACTTGATCCGAATGACCATGTCGTTTAAGTGGACATCTTAACGCTCAGCCACATTTATGCTGTGGTAGTGATGTAGTAGCTAACGCCGCCGATAGCGAGTTCAGCGTTTCCATGTTAGAGTTCTATTGAAGATATTTCATGTTTCACTAAAGATTTAAGAAGAATGTACTAACCAAATGTTGTACAGAGTCACTTAAAATAAAATCCAATTCTTTCTGCAAGCCAACCATATTTGGTATGCATAAACTTGTCCACACCAGACTTGTGCAACAAGTTTCAGCCGTGTACAACAGTAATAGAGACAGCAATTCGCACGCACGTTGTCAGTACAGAAAGAGAAACAGCTTGCTGCAATTACGGAGAGTCGATACGACAGATATGGGTGTTTGTTTTGCGACATATCAAGCCTTTTCAAGTTCTTTAATATCGAAACCAGTAATTTTGTAACAGTGCATATGAGCGCGTGGGAAAATAGCAGCAGCAGCGAAGGATGGCTGGCTTGCGAAGAGATTATTAGCAGCAGTAGCCGAAAAACGCGCATATGCAAATAAGGAAGTGTGAGTTGGCACGAGAAGAAAAAGGAGACAAAATGCACCACAGTCTGCAGAAGCAAAGTGCGACGTCGAAGAAAATGGATGTGTAAAGTCGAGGACGAGAATGGACCGGCTGTGCCAAGCATGTGGTCGGGCGAAAGGACCGTGTGCCAGGCTAAAATGGACATGTGGTGTCGAAAGTAACGGTAATAATAAAAAAACTTGTTAAAAGAAAAAAATGTCGACCTGGATATTTATTTTCAGTTTTATTTTTATGAATTAATAAAGTAACATTTAACGGCCACGTTACAATTTTAGAAAAAAGATTTTATGCTTCAAGTTCTTTATACTTTAAAATATTTATTCATGGAGTTTGGTTTGGAGGTTTTGTAGAGGACAGATGGTTTTGAATTTGGCTTTGCAGAATATGAGTTCTGTAAAGGAAAAAGAAAGAAAAACATCAATGTTGTATTTTACACCAGAAAGCCAATATCTCCAGACAGCCTGATCTGGTAATACCAGGACAGATGTGTTATAAATCAGACAATGAACAGCACGCGGTGACCAGTTGCTATGCCACACGACAATCCAACCAATAAGAAATACTAAAGTAGTTCCACTACTAGAAGCAGGACGTGTTAAAATAACCTAAACCTATAAAATTTTTACACTGAGGAAATTTTTCCCGGTTCCCTTTTTGTAGGATGTTGGAACTCATAAAAATGTATGCATTCAAAAACGCATCAAAAGGAAACTAATAATTCCATTTTGAAAAGGTCCAAGTTGATTCCTTGGTTGTTTATCCATTTTATCTTTTAGCGAAATGTTTAAATTGGTTGTCTTCGCGTTCGTTTCATACCGTTATCAAAGCGTTGTTTGCCTTTAGGAAAGTAAAAACAGCTGCTGACATTTAAAAGGAGCAGAAATCAAGAGTTTTCAAACCCAAATTATATATGGTTAACCTCTAGACAAAAGCTAAAACACGGCAAATTATAGTCTACAAAAAAAAAAAAAAAATAAATAAATAAATAAAAATAAGAAATAAAAAAATAAAAATAAATAAAAGTACGTACTAAAAGAAAAACAATGTCAGCAAATATATCTCAAATAAATGGCTAAAAACGAAAACATAAATATAAAAAGCAAAGATAATACGCAAGTGAATAAAATACGTATACTAAGCTCTCGTTAAGTATAGCTTTGTCGTTGACCTATTCAACTTGACACTCTTGTTTCAATCTTTTATAGCAAGTGAAAATAAAACGTTAAAGGCTAGCATTATGTTTACGTTGGAAAATGGCATCTAAGTAGCGCCATATAATATACATCATTATTTCCATTTAATAACAAACAAAAGCAATCTACATTTTACATCAATTAAAATAGACAGGTTTGCAAGTGGATACAAACGACGTGCATTTAATATTGGCGAATTCCATTTGATGGAGACGGCCCTTATATTCTCTTAGTAACGAAAGGGGTTGAAATTGACTCAACTTTTATTTACATCCGAGCAATGAAACTCAGCGAAACACGTCTCCGTATATAACTGTTTTGCAAAACAAATATATCTATACTCCTATAATTTTTTTTGTGCATTGATATTCATATTAAAATACCTTTTTTATTTCGAAATAAAATACAACTTTGTTATATATGGGTCGTAGAATTGCATTCATCTGCAAAAGATCTAGCTAATTTGCATATTCTTTTAAGCATTCATTTTAATTAATTCCCTATTAGTTTTTTTCGATTTTCTTATGGGATCATCATCTTTAGTTAACTATTACGTAGTTAACCATCACGCAGATATTCTACATGATTTATACTTGCCTAATATAGTTAATGTATTTACGTAAAAAAGTTATAGTAAACACAAATCTCTTTCTGTGTATATATATATATATATATATATATATATATATATATATATATATATATATATATGCGTATATATATTTGTTTTAAAAAAATTTGCCTACCAAATTCCTGTCAGTTCTAGGTCTACATACATGATAGGTTAGGATATAGTTATTCGAACTCATGCAAAACTTTGTATTTGTATTTTAGCTGGGGAAAATCGGTGCAAAAGCGTGAAAATGTAAAAAAAATTCGAATTTGCCAGGTGAAGGTCGAACGACGACATTACAAATACGCATGCATAACAGTAGCTATTGGTTCATATTTTAATCCTTAGTCTTGTAGCAAACATGTTTTTATAGCTCAGGCAAAAGTAAACCGTAAGCTAAACATTTTAGTTTAGATTCTTGGTGGTGGCGCACGAGTCATTTTTTTTTTTAAGTTTTTTTTTTTAATCTTTACTATATACTGGGTCCAATATAATTTCATAATACGAAATCTGAATTATCAAATATATTTAAGCATATTTTACGACCGGGTAATTCCGGGCGGCCTGCTAATATATATATAATGTCCAAAAACTATGTGACGATCTTTCAAATCAAAGGAGGAGACAACTTTAACCAAATTTTATCAATAAAAGTAAAAATTGACATCTTTAAAAGTGATAAATAGCACGTGATTTGAACCGAGCCTTCGTGGCATAACGGTATGCTTACTCGATCAAAGTCCCTATGGTTGGAGGTTCGAGACCTAGTACAGTCATCTACGTTGATGAGCCGTGGATAGGCGAAACACGTGTTCGTAGAAAAGTGTTTTATTAGAAAAATAAGCAAAGAAACCCGGCGTAGCTCAAGAGATATGTTTAACAGAGCACCACACTTGATTTTTTAATATAAAAGAGATAAATAGAAGGCCGCCAGTCTTCCATAACAAATCAACATAGTAGACCATTCTCTTTAGAGTGAACCTGCAGAGAGAGAGAGCAGCTGGTTTTTAGAGATCGGCGTTTCATGCATATACGCGTATGCTACGAAGAAATAAAAAAAATCCAAATAATGTTTTTACAAATCCAATTAAATAAAGATTTAAGGTTTCAAGTTCTTTATACCTACAAATATTTATTTACACGTTTTGTTTGGTTGTTGTGTAGAAGAAAATTGTTTTTCTTCTGATTTTGTAAAACATGATTGAGTTTTGCAAATTGAAAGGAAAACAATATTCACCAGGAATTATTCATCGCATTCTAAAAAAAAAAAAAAAAGAAAGAAAGAAAGACGATCATGGTTTTATTTACTCATGCCTTGATTTTTATCTTTCATCAATTATGATTTCTTGAGATAAATAATCACCACTTCCTTCCGCTTCGATTCTTATCGAAGAGTCGAGTAGATTTACTGTTCAGAAAAAAAATTTGAATACTGGATTACATTTGATGAACGCTTATGAAATCAGTTTTTGCATAACATACTCCACTTAATAAACACAGCGGCAAAATGAAATGTCATATTGTATTTACTAGTTACAAATATTTTTATATCACACATAAAGGGTCACCATTTATGTGTGATGCGTCTTTAGAAGAAATTTAATTCTGTGGAATATCTACTACTATGCCCCCCCCAAATAAAGGATACTTTTTGTCTTAGTAATTATTTTAGTTAGCTTAATATACAAAAAAGGCAATACCTTGCTGAAGAATTGCTAAAGTTTTACGTCCAAAGACCAGTCTGTCAAAAACTTATTAGAAATCGAAAAGACAAGGGAGGGGGGGGGTAAAAATATGTGCTGATAAATATTGAAGTATGTTTTCTATGTGTTTTTGAAATTTCTTGTTATAATTGGAAAATAAAGATTATTTCTTACCATGAACCCTTGGTACCAAATTTTGATTTGTCTTTCAGTAAAATGGGTATGTTTTTTGAGGAATTGCATGTCTTCCTTGGAAAGTTTTTTCTTCGATGGTTTTAATCCCATTTTGATTTTCTTCTGAGGAACACTTCAAATCTGAAAGATAAAAAAAAAATACATGAATAATTTTTATACTAAAAGTACATAAACAGTGTTAGATAAATATCTTATCTACGTCGAAAAGCTGTCAGTTTCTCATGAGCTAAACAAAGGGAAGTAATTCACATAAACAACGCAGCAATAGAAACAGTTCTTTGTTTATATGAAGAAGAAGCAGACGGTTACTGATTTTTCTATATTATTTTAGTTAAAATTACTATCTAATATTTGAAGAAAAAGCATGCAAAAAAGCTAAAGATCAATATTTTACTTAAACTGTTATTAAAATAAATGAATAAACCATGAAAAATAAATATTTTATATTATTTTGACTTTTCAGAAATGTAATTTCAATGAAGAAAATAATCGTGTAATTTTTACAGGTTTAGATATTCATGAAGGTTATTGTATATACTATCAGTATATACAATCACATACATTAATATAAGGAGATAAGAGAAATAGAATGATTTTTGAATAAAATATTTGAATCGTTACGTGGTTTGAAAATAATTTACGCAAAATTTTTAATGATTCTAAAAGCTTTCGCCAACCACGCACCTAAAAAGCTCAAACTGAAAAGTTATTTCCAGCAATACACCATGCGTCAACACCAGCACAGCGTTGATACAATAGGGCACATTTTACTTAGGGGGGGGGAAGAAAAACGAAAAACAAAAGAAAAACAAAACATACAAAAAAAAAAAAACAAAAACAAGAAAAACGAAAAACAAAAAACAAAAAGAAAAACAAAACAAAAAAACAAAAAAACAAAAACAAAAAATAAAAAACGCCAAAAGAAAAACGAAAAAAAAAAAAAAAAGAACGAAAAACAGACTTGCATTCTCTGATGGATATTTTACTATCCGAAATTAAGTTTAAAAAGAAAAAAAAAAGTGAAAGATTTTTTGAATAAAATACTTGGAACTTAGTTTCTGTTTATTCAAAAATTTAAATTATAAATACAAATATTATTCGTATAGGGATTTCCTGCCTTGTTATATAATAAAACAAATTAGATTTTTTTAAATATAGAAAACGAATAAATGTTAATAGCGCCTCTTATTTGCTTTGTTAATGTTATCAATTTCACGAACAAACTCGACTGAAAACCACTTTCGCCAAGGAGGTGACATACCGCGATTATATTGTATAAGCATGTCCATTAAATGTAAATATTTAGCGTAAGATTCCATAGTTCTTGTAAACGTAATACACGCAAGATGGATTCTGAAGAGAAAATCTTTATGCCACGTGGAAGAAAGATCTAACATACATTTGAGAAGTTCTTCCTTAAATTCAATCAGCATAAGAATAAAGATGACCGGTTTTGTACTCGTACCGTCGAATAAAACTTCTCTTCATTTCGAATTTTTCGTTACTTAGCAAAACCTCTACCTTTTCACCACCAACACTCAAATACACACTGAACTCCAACTGAAATAAACGGTTCCTGTCTAGAGGAAATTTCCTATTTTGAAAAACTTCTGGGACCGACTTTCACTTTTGACCGGAAATAGAAGATATGCATCAAATCAGCTAAAAAAAAAAAAAAAAAAAAAATCGCTGGAAAATGATTGGATCATTCTACCTCTCCAGAAAGTAGATCACTCCCGACATTATCCTTTACAAGAGTTCAATACGTCCTATGATGGAGTACTGCTCCAACATTTGGGGAGGAGCTCATAAGAGTATCCATTCCTGTCATGACAAGGTATAAAATGGTCTTTGAATTCTAGTGAGCGAGGACTATTTCGTGCACCTACTTTCTCACAAAAGAAACGTTGCGAGTTTATCTCTGCTCTATCGTTACGTTTATTACAGATGCTCGACTGAGCTCCAATCTATGGCTCATCCTGTAAATCTTTCGTAACAAATCCTCGTCTAGTTACAACAGCTGTCAACAATTTTTCTCATTGTGCCGAAAACAAAATGAAAATGTCATGAGCAGAGTTTCTTTCCTCGAACTGTCCGCCTGTGGAAGGCAATATCATAAGGCTGCTTCCCAACCGACTATAACAAGGCAGCTTTTAAGTTTGATGTAAATAAGTTCTTGTTTATATAATTAACCCCTAGCCAAGTCCCACCACTACTAATCATCACGGTGTTGTCTCAGTTTATCTAACACTCATTAATTCTTATCCTAGAGTGGCCTCTTGGCCTTGATAAGCGGTGACCTTCCCCAAAATCAGCTTTAGCTGTTAGTTAAAACCTTAAGAGTATGTTACTATTTAAAAACAAATCCATCCAAAGAAATAACCGTATGAAGTAACATTTTTTGAAACGACCAGAAAAGAAGTTAAAAATGTAGCGTCAAATAACAAATGGTCGCCATTATTCTTTCTCCGTCACGTGATGAAGATTTTATCATGGGCGTCTGTGCGCCATTTGTCTAGCCAAGAAGGTCATTTCTGTCGGTTCACAGCATCACAATAATTCAACATACCGAAGAAATAGGCACTAGATTATGAGGCATTATAAAGCATCAACATCGTGACGGTGACTAAGTAGTTAAAGACACGAACTGACAACATCGACGTGCCAAGTTCGAGTCTAGATCATTCCATAGGAACATTTTCACTTAGGGATGTTACCAACCTTCACGTGATCCCTTCCGTAAGAATCCTATGTGTTTCTGGAAAGATAGATACCTAGAAATATAAGGGGCATTCCAAAGTAATGTTTCCTATTTTTTTTTTATTCTGTCCGAATAAGGGATTGCAAACTGCATTGTAATAATGACTGAACTTATGCATTCATAGCCTGAAAGTTTCATCTTTCTGCTGCAGATGTTGACGGTGTGTAACTAAGAAAGCAGCCTCTGTAATGAACGTGTGTCAGAAGCAGAGATGCGTCATTGAATTCCTGCCAAAAGTACAGAGACTATATAGACAAATAAATTCTGGTGCAGAAAAGGTCGCTTGTTTTAATCGTACCATTCCCGTCTTCGTAACTCTACGTTTTGAACTAGAAAAAAAAAATAGGAGCCATTACTTTTAGAACGACCTTCGTATATTAAGAAAGTTAAGGACAATAATCAGATTAAATAAATAATACTAAACAACAACGTCGATGAGATGATTTTACCACGAAAAGGACGCTTCGAACAAAAAAAAAAAAAAAAAAAAAAATTATATATATATATATATATATATATATAAAGTGAATTTTGGTAAAAATATGAAACAAATCTCCGAGAACATTGGATTTAATACAAATAAGAATAATTATGCTAAAGTAAAACCCAACAACTTTTTGCATTTTTATTAAATTAAAACGACCCTTTCGTTAGTTTCCTTAAAAAGGAATTATCTTATAGATTTTTAATACTTTCAGTGCCAGTTTTGATCAACGTCCGCAAGATGGCGTGTTAAAAAACTGACTATTAAATTGACAAGGAAACGTAAAGTAAATATATATTAATATATATATATATATATATATATATATATATATGCTGATTTGCGTTATATGATCATTTATTTATACAAAAATCACTCCAAACAAACGACTTGATGAAGGAGCTTATAAAAAAAACAAAACTTCAAGGTCAAAACCTAGCTAACAATAAGTTTTATATAGATAGATTCAAACACAGAAAACAGCAATCCTTTCCCATTTGTAGGAAACTCGATGATTGAAATGCGAGAACTTAAGGATAAAAAAGTAAAAAGTTATTTAGTATTCAATTAATGATTATCGATAAAGGATTCAATAAAACCGCATTTTCATCAAAATATGATGCCGCGTAAAAAATGGAAATAAAAAAGTTGGTAACAATTCATATTTTGTTCAATATATCGCGTTATATTTGAAGACAAAAAAAAGATTTTATTTAATTGTGATATCAAATGATGAATTTCAAAGCAGACATTTTTGGAGAAATAATCGTTTTAATACTTCTAAACTTGTACTTTGGCAAACTATGTCAGCAGTTCAGGCATTCAATATTGATTTAGTTTTATGCATTAAAAGAGAAAAGGCAATTTGAAACACCGTATGCAAATGTTGATGCACATTCGAATGCAAAACAAGGTAGAGTTGCTCAATAAGCATCCAATAAAATATCAGTACTTACGTCATCAATTGCGTATTTCACTAAACACTTCGACCGGTAAACTTAAAAAGCCGTTCTTAAAAGAGACACGAGGTCGAATAATGAAAAAGTAAGCGCTTTTTATATTTGCAAAAGGGCTTTATTTGTGGTCGTAACTGATTACGTCACGCATGCAAATTTCTTAGATGCCAATTTAGCAACAGCGTACAGGGAATTAACGGAGATTAACTAGTTAATAACACGGATAAGAACCCGGCCGTGCCAAGTTCGATTCCAGTTACTTCTAGAGAAACACTTTCACTCAGATGTGGATAACCTTCAGGCGGTCTCTTCCGTAAGTACTCGATGTTTTGCTAGAATGAATTTTAACACGGACGATATCATAAAAACGAATGCCATACATGTGGAAACGAAATGAATGAATAATGCTCAATATATATATATATATATATATATATATATATATATTAGTCCTCGCGTGAAAGAGCAGGGCACAAAATGTTTTAAATAATAGAATAACAATAACAAAGACTTTCGCTGGCGAGGACTACTAATGACGGTAACCAGTTATACAGTCCTTTTGAAAATTTCATCTCTATTTTTCTCGTTATGTACTGAATATTTTTTAATGAAACCTATCTGAAATATATTCCTTATTAAATTTTAAAGATTTTCCATTCTGAAAGAAGTTAAAAAAATTGAATCTAAAAAATTATTTAAAATTTTTTGTTAAAATTCAGATTCTCATTATTCAGGCTTGTATTACAAAGAGAGGGTTACAAAAAATGAGTTGTGGTGTGAGGAGACATACAAACTGAAATAGAGAGGAGGAGAGTTTTAAAATATAGTCTTAAAAAGATAAGATACAAGTTAGAAAAGCGTTTCATCCAAGGCATGAAAATTGTTAAACAAAATGTTTTTACTTTAGGCTTTAAAAATAAAGGTACAAGATTCAATTTGAAATTTATTTATCTTCAAAGTGCACTTTTATAAATTTTACAAAGTAAGGTATAAAAATTTAATTTAAATTGAATCAAAAAATTACCTTGGATTTATTTTATGTAATGTAATGTTGCACTTTTAAAAAATAAATCATTGAAAATTTTATATCTATATCATTAATTGCTAGATGAAAGAATGTTTTTAAATTGCAGCAAAATGTACATTACATAAAATAAATCCAAGGTAATTTTTTTTATTCAATTTAAATTAAATTTAATACCTTACTTTGTAAAATTTATAAAAGTGCACTTTGAAGATAAATACATTTCAAATTGAATTTTGTACCTTTATTTTTAAAGCCGATAGTAAAAACATTTTGTTTAACAATTTTCATGGCTTGGATGAAATGCTTGTCTAACTTGTGTATATATATATATATATATATATATATATATATATATATATACACAGTGACTTAGATCAGTTTCAGTCTAGAACGTAAGTCAATATTATGCTCATCGCAATAAATGAAATTCAGTTTTGAACAACAAAAACATTCAAATTAAAGCCTGGAAAATAGAATTTGAATTCCTCATGCGTGACTTCATTTAGATTTTTCGTGCTAACCCGGAACAGTCTTGTTTGCCTCTATTACTGCTGCTCAAGCTTTTGAGGATTATTGTGTTGCATCGCCTCAGCTTTCATTATTTGCAAATTTGTTCACGTATCGCAGTTTATCGTCAAGTCGTGCATCGTTTTCAATTTTCTAATTCGGAAAATGCAAGCAAAATTTGCATGGAAACTTCTACATTCCCGCATTAAATTCTAATTTAAAGAATTTGTAGTCGGTCTAACGGTTACAGATGACCTCGGCAGAGTGTTCATATTTTTGTGTGTGTGGTGGTAGTGGGGGGGCAACCAATTCATTTGCATGAATAAATTAAAGTGAAATATTCTAACATACCCTTCACCTCTTCTAGTTAGAGGCGTGTGATACGCCTAATAGATACCATAGTGTACTATGGAATCGGTTATTTAGAATATTGGAAACAATTTAAGATTTAACCGATACAATAGCGCCTTTTCTCTTTAGGGTACTTCAATTTTTATTGAGTTTGAGTTGAAACTAAATTCCACTAAGTTTTTTTTCATGACTTAAAAGATAATGTATCCACACAAGAATTTATCTTTTGTCAGGATTTCATTTGATGTTTTGCTTCACTTTTCAAACCGAGTAGTGATAACTAGGACTCGGACGGCAGCATATTCTTTTCATTGTTTTGCCTCTCGAATATGTATCCGTTGATATATTATATGCTTTTATGGAGTTATGTGGTTCTCGATTGTCTAAACTGTGTGGGATATATACTCGAGAGCCAAAACAATGAAAAGAATATTCTGTTGTCATAGTGATGACAAACCGACAGCAGCTTATTTGGAGCAACAGACCGTGGCCGGGATTTTAAGACTTATTTGTCTATTTTTTTTTATTGCTACAAATGACGGGGATATGGAGTCAGTAGCTTTTTCGTCAAGGCCTGATGACTGACCATGGTTGGTCTTTGACATTGGAGTGTCATTTTTAGAGATAGGAAGGTTTACAATATTGTTTGCCATTTCCCGCTTGGTGTATGAACGGGTTGAGGTCTCTTTTCATCCTGGCCCGCTAGCATTTAATTTTGCTTTTATTCATGTTTTTATACGAGTTTCTTAGCTATACGAGTTTTACTTTTTCTTTTTAAAGATGACCTGTTACCTATACTCCGTTTCGTCTTAACACTTTATAATCCCGCACATGACTAAACTTTTGGTTCTTTCTCGCACTATTGCATATAAAAATATTCTTTCCTCCTACAATGAGTGGATGAACGTAGCTCCTAAAAAATGATGCCAAAGGGAATCTGTTTTCAAAGATGTCATGTAGAAAAAAAAAATAATGAAAAGATTACAGCTCGTCCTCAGGGTTGCGGACGGGGCGCCCTCTCTATTAATAAAGAGGGTGTCCCCCGTTCGCAACCCAGGGAACGTGTTGGGTTGTTTGAGACATCACCACATTCACTTTTAATACTTTTTCGGTGTTTACTCTTGATGATAAACCTCTATACAAAGAGATGGAAAACATCCGAGTATAGTGTTTGATAAGCATTCACGGTCTCTCCAAGCATAACTATGCATTCAAACGTGCATAGATATACAATGCGTTTGGAGTTTTATATAAATTATAAATTTCAATTATTATTAGAGATATTATTCCATGTTTAATTTAGCTTATACATCTAATTTCCACATCCAGTAAAACATTAGTAAGCACTTTTTAAAACTAACATCATTCTGCACATTTTTAATATTAATTTTAAGTCTATGAAAAATGAAAAGTAAAAATAAAATTTCTCTAGTAAAACGACGTTTTGGCCAATGTTCGAATTTGTGGACAGGCTGGAACAACCCTTTAAATTTGAACTCGCTAAGGTTATTTCATCTAGAAAAATAGAAATAGTTTTAAGTATTCTATTAACGATACTCAGTTCAAAGTGATCATGGATATCATTGCATGCATGTATGCATTCAGCCGCTCTGCTATTTTTAACAGTGTCGGCGACCACGGCTCTCTAAATTGTAGAAACATATTAATCTCGGGAAGGCAAGTAAAGACGATAGTTTCCCGTTGCATTTCCTCTTGATATGGAAATGCACTCGTCCTCCAAGGAGCTAAACGCTCCCCCAGATACCAACCTGGAAACTTTTACGATTCGGCGCGTTACATACAGCACCCAGCCTTCCCAAATGGTCACCCATCTGTTATTGGCTCATTGCACGGTGATAAAACAAAGCTCAGTCACATTATTTGGATTGTTAGAAATACTATTCTTATATTGGGTGTTATTTGCACAACATCGATTTATTTAATCCATGGAGGTCGCATAATCTCGTAGGTAGAAGTCACAAATAATTGACAATTGTATCTTGAGTTTCACCTGCACGAAGAATTGAGCCTTCAGCATCAAGAAGAGTAACTTCACAACTGAATTTCATCCAAGGATTTTATCTACAGATAGAAAGATGTTCGCAAGATACACCTGAAGAAGGTCGGAGGTTAAACCGAGTGAAACGTTGTAAAAATAAGGCTCAAGATGAGAACAGTAGTCCGAAGAATCTAAACAATACGTCATCTAGAAAACTCAGAAACATAAAAACTGCGCCACGAGAGCATACTACTCTCGTGGATTAAAAAAAATTCAGTTCAAAATTCCATGCAGATAAGAGTTCAAAAGATTCGACATATAAATCTGAAGTCAGAGGTTAATATTGAAGATGAGAACAGTAATCCAAAGAATCTAAATACGCCATCTCATGAATTCAGAAACATAAAAACAAAGAGTTTTATAGTCCTGAATGAAACTTTGTGAACAGATTAAGCATAGACTGAAGTTTAGTTGTATCAAATATGGGTGGATTACAGAAAGCAGTTTGAATTATATTACCGAACGTGGCGGAGGTGATATCTTGTACATAATGTACTTAAATTTTTTTTAAAAATTTATTCTTAAAGCTGTTGTTTGTGATCCAAATATCGTGATTCATCTGTAACGTTTGCTATTGGAACAAACTACACTGCCACCAGCGATGAAAAACTAACGAAATATTTTTCTATAACTCAGTGTCAAAATATTTTTAGATAATCTAGCACTCTTATAAAATAGTTACTAGAAAAAAAAAAAAAATGAACTCCTAGTATTTTCAAAAAAAAAAAAAAAAGAAAAAAGCAAATAGTTGTTGAAATCACAGAATATTTACCGGCCAATGATAATAGCTTTTCAATTAAAATAACCAAAATTTACGTTCATTGATGAAAAAAGAAACAAAGATAAAGATGCATAACGGTTATATTTAATTCGTATAATTAAAATATATAGTAATATATATATAATATATAGTAGTATATAATAAATACCTTATTTACCTACATAGCCACCATGAACATTTATAATACAAAACAGTCATATCAATCAGTTTCACTGTTTTCGCTGCACTATTAATAGCTTTTCAGAAGTCCGTTTTATACAAAAATTGACCCCCCCACTTGCATAAAGATCTAATTTGTCTAAGTTTTCTAATGGGCAGCATGGAGATCAGATCAACTTTGTAGCTTTGATGGTCAGATATGCTAAGAATGATTGAGTGTTTAATAAAGCAAGATTGATGTCTTTTAGTCAACGAGCCAAAACGTATTTTTTGTTTTTACTTCTATTAAAGTTTCTAGGAACAACAACTGATACCCGCCTATATCATGACTTCATAAATTTCTCTTCTCAAACGATGGCGACTCCTTTCCGAAATAAAATCATATTTTAACACAGCCATCAGGTGCATCAAGAGTTTTCCTGGGTCTCATCAATGAAAAGATCCTGACTACTATCCTTCTTATTTATTTGCTATATTCCATTCTTAAATTTGTGTGCAAGAAGAAACTCTGTAAATTGAACTTTTACAAAAAAAAGCCATTCCTTCTTGTCTTTGGTACGTCAAGACACTCACTTGCTGCGAAGTTTAATTTGCTTGATTGTCCAAATTTTCTACGGAGTTGAAGATTAATATTTCGCAAATTCCCGTGGTCGACAGTCTTTTAGGAAAACGTAAAAAAATTTTCGGGCTTAAACTTATGAGGTTTTAATTAAAATTTAAGGGCACGTTCTTTTATTTGAAAATTTTTTATACTATTCACGCGACAATTTATTTTTAAAACAATTACACCAAATATCACTGCAAAATGCTTTTGTCTTTAATCTGCATAAAGGAACATGAAAGTGGTGCAAACCATTCTGTTCGGTAAATTCATTTTATCAATAACATGTAGAATGC
Organism: Euprymna scolopes; assembly: GCF_053919585.1. Classification (NCBI taxonomy): domain Eukaryota; kingdom Metazoa; phylum Mollusca; class Cephalopoda; order Sepiida; family Sepiolidae; genus Euprymna; species Euprymna scolopes. Next base: position 19,285,297 of record NC_136484.1, on the reverse strand, counting down.
TCGTCTTGAGATGGGCATACTGTTAGTTGTAATATAATTTCGTGCGCAATAATGAAGCAGAAGAAATTAAGGAGCCAGGGGTACAACTAAGCCACCGGGGGGGGGGGCTAAGGAACTAAACGAAAAAGTTTAAAGACCAACGCACTAACAGACTAAGAATTTAAATTCTTTCTGCTTAACTTTTTAGGTGACTCACTAAAAACTATCAATAAAACTACATAGATAGGAATATATTAATTTGCTCAACGTTTTATGATCATTAAAACAAATAAAAAAATTATGTATTCATAACGTGCAACTTTAGTTTTTTCTTATATAGATATACGATATATTACGGGAAAGATAGGAAAGGCAATAAGCTGGAGAGGTTAGATGTTGAGGCAGAAATTCTAAGTAGCGAATGACAAAGTAAACAGATTTACAGATCGCAAATAAAACTTTTACAAATCATGGAAATAAAATTCAAGAATTTAGGCTGAAAAGTGAAATTATTTACTAAATTGTTTCGATTTGGTTACCAAAGATTGAAGTCAACATATGTTCGGTATTCCATCATGGACATTTTTGGGAGATGTAGGGAATATAGAAAAGGATAAAAAAACCTACTAACCTCCCAAAAGGGGCAAACATACGGGTTTCACAGTTATTCTACAACAAGAAATTTGTAAATCTTTATTTCCAAAAGTTATGAGTAAAATAAATGGGTTCAATGGATCTTTTATAATCTCTACAATTATATAAATTCAACTTTGTGTAGGAGTTCGTTTCTTATAGACTCCGAAACGGCTGAACAGATTTTCTTCAAAATTTACATACTTTAGTGTAAAAGTCTGTGAGTAATCTTAGTTGGGGGGGGGTGTCTCAGAACATCCCCGATAATTACCGATAATCGAAACCGTTATTTTAATTTATCTATCACCGGTAAAGCTATTTTTTCTATGTCGTCGCTTAGAAACAATCATAGAACAACAGGCTGTGAAAATTCTAGTGGATAAGTTGACAGCGTGTTTTATTTTTGCAAACTCTGCACGTAAATTTCTTAATTTTTTTTTTCAGGAACTGCAAAGAATTTTATAAGACTTTTTGTTTTTTGCATGACGTTGTCTGTAGGTAAAAACCCCGCACGTAAATTTCTTAATGTTTCTTTTTTCGTTAACTGGAAAGAAGTTTATATAAAATAATTTTATAAAAGAAACAGTAGGTTCTCTAGAGTGCAATGTAGAATAACATATTTTGGACTAAGTTACTGCATGGAGGCATGTGAAGCTTCCTCCCGGGCGATTTCACGGATTTCGATGACAAAAATATCAGTGTGAAATATTCGTTGATTATCATTCAATCCCGAGCAACGTCGGGCCTCCCTGCTAGTTGAGTATTAAGTTTCGACATTAAAAAAAGCAAACAATGAAATTTAATTTGTCGTAAAAGTAATTTATAAAAATCAGAATGCTACATTTTGATTTGATAGCATTTTCTTCCATTCTTTCAGGACGAATTACATGAAGGTTGCCAACATTTATATGTGGGAGCGATGCTATGGAATCGATTGGATTCGAATTTTGAACACCTAAATATTTAGTCTGGATATTTATCCACTTCACCACTAGAAATAAAAAAAAGTTAAATTTTACAAAACTCATATTTGAAATAATAAAAAAAAACTGTTTGGACAGACTAAACATTAACTCTTTAATGAATCGGTTTAGAATTCTGAGAAATTATAATTATTTTCCTCATTGATGATCTGGTTCGACACACCTCCAAAAGGCGTTTCCATACAATTAGCTCACTTTCGGTAGCAGCCATTCTGTCGCCATCGGATGTAATTCTCTTGATACGCTCTCAGTTTTCAGAAGTATGGTCTGTCGGCCGGATTCGGATTTTAAATATTTCCATTGTGAAACGTTTAAATTAAAATGGACTCATTTTAAGCATATCCGTTCTTGCCTTTAGAAATACCCGAAGAGTTGAGTCATTTTTAACATTTAGTTTGTTGCCAGATACAGAGGAGAGTAGTCCTATTAAAATGTAACCTAAGGTGAAGCAATTCCACAGCAAATATATTTATTTAATGCTTATTTATATTAGTTGTTAGCTGTATATACCCATCATTATACAGAAGAGTATTTACTTGATATTTGTTTTGTTTGAAATCCTGCCGTTTTATTTCCTACATGTAAAAATGTCTAATGGATGAAGACGGAGTTGCTTGCTTTCTTAAAAAAAAATGGAGGCTATAAAATATATTAATATGGACCAACGTAAAAATTCATATCTATTCAAATTAAGGTATTGATTTTATAGTAGAAATGTATCGATGATAAATCGAGAATCCGATTAAATTTACTTGATTAGATACAATATTTAGCTTACAGAAATATTTCAAGATTTAGACTATAGTCACGCCAGAGCTAAATATTTTACCAACTATATAAAATGTATAAAATATCCAGCATTTAAATATCCATCAACTATTTAATAGATACTAACATGAGCGCCTCGTTTAAAATTGAAGTAAAGTCCTGCCCAGATTTATGAGAACACGCTCCTAAGCATTACGTCCTTATTCTGAAGGTGGTTTATATACTGTTGATTGCATAGCGCTCTTACTTGTAATGCTGATGGGTAAAGATAACGATTTTTTTTGCAAGTTGGGGGCATGCCCTTCATCAGGGAATGAGCATAATCGTCCCACGTTAAACTGCTTTCATGTGCAACGTTTGGAAAGCAAGAAAAGCATGTGCATTTAATCTATCTATAAATATAAAAGCGAAAATGTGTGTATGTATGTATGTATGTATGTTCGTATGTGTGTTTGTGTGTCCGCTAAAAACTTTCGACAGACACGACGAAAATTCACAAACTCGGTATCATATTGAAGCTCCATCTTTCGCTCGAAAAATATCGAAATATTGGCCAAAAACGTTGATTTGTTTCACCCCGAAATCGACAATTTTCGACAGGGGGGGGTCAACAAAAACGGTCCTCTCGTGACGACGACCGGTTCTACGCATGCATCAGATGACATCATGACCTGATTTACTTTAAATAGTTGAAAAAAAACTGACTAAATTTCATGTACGTCGCGTTAGCTCAGTTGGTTAGCATTAGCACGTTTGTTCATTATCTAAACGTTTTGGGTTCGAATCGTGGTGTGAGATGTTTTTGTTTTCGATTTTTTAAATTTAAATATTGAACCAGTGTTATTTAAGCCATTTTTCACGTAGCGTTCGTTTTTCTGTTTTTTTTTTACTTCGCTTATCCACCCCCGACCAGACACCCAAAAACACCCGGGTACCCATCGATTTTTTAAATTTTAATACCGAAACAGGCTTATTTAAGCAATTTTTCACGTGTTCGTTTTTCTGTTTTTTTTTTGTTTTTTTTTTCGATTTTTACATTTAACATCGTTCGCTTGGCTTACGTTAGTTTTTTTCGATGCTTTGATTACCCCCCCCGCTTAAGTTTTAACGTTGTTTTCTTTTTTTTTACTTCGCTTATAACAAACAAACCTGGTCATTGACCTCCTTTGCTGAATGTCGTAACGTTCGATGATTTCCATGTGAGCACCTGTCAATTTGGTTCTTACTTAAATAAACTCAAGCATCTTCCAGTAACTCATTCTGGCTGGCCGATTTTATTTTCAAACTTCGCTTCAGGGCTTCGGGTTTGACCCCCGGTTTCTTTTTTATTTAACACCACACACACCTCCAAACACCCGGGCAACGCCGGGTACCCCCGCTAGTCTATATATATATAAAAGGCAAAATGTGTGTGACCATTTCGTGCATGTCTCGCAAAGGCTTCTTTCACACACGCTCCCGGGGGGTTACTATTGCTTAGAACTGTTTATATACCCCCTATATAATAATATCTACGATTTGGGAACGCGTGTAGCGTATAGATTTATTTGCGTCGACTTAAAAAATTATTGCTATTTTGGCTTCTCACGTGTTGATTCGGTTTTTTCGTATAAAAAGCGAAACTAATTCAAAGTTAACAGCCTTCTTCTCGGCATCGCGCCGAGAAACGTCCAGAAGCAATCAGCTTTGATCAATCTTGTATATCATACAATTGCGATCCAATTTGGACAATTGGGAGCTGCTTTCCCCCTCCCTAACATCTGTTGGGGGGAAAACGGTCAAATTTGGGTAAACAAACCCAAACGCTGCGTGACTTCTATTTGACCTTCTTAATTAGGTCAAATGGAAGCAGCAGAGTTAACTTTTATTGGGCACGCCTGTTTTATAGTTAAATAAATACATTCCAAGCTGTCTACGTTGTACGTCGCGGTGGCCCAATGGTTAACGTGGCACAGTTGTTTTTTTCACACATTAATTTCCAAATCAAGAGTACGGGTTCGATCCTCATACTCACCTACCAAAACATTTTTTTTTATTATTTAACCCCCTCCCCCCCCAGAGTTTTGATTTACCTCAAAACACCCGGGCATCGCCGGATACCCCCGCTAGTATATATATAAAAGAGAAAATGTGCGTATGTGTGTTTGTATGTCTCACAAAAACTTTCGACACGGGTCATGTATTCTCACGAGATCGGTATCATTTTAAAGTTCAAACCTTCGCCCGACAAATATCGAAAAATTGGCCTAAAATAATTTCTTCACCTAAAATCATCAGTTTTCTACAGGGAGGGGGTCAGCAAAAACCGTCCTCTCATGACAAGTTCGCTTCTATGCATGCGTCATACGACGTCGGAACATGATTTAGTTTAAATAGAAAAAAACGAACGTTGTTAAATGAGTTGTTTAGAGCGCAGCCTCATTATCTAAAGGCTTTGGGTTCGAATCGCGGTGCGAGGTCTTTTTTTTTTTTTTTTTTTTTCGATTTTTAAAATTTTGATATTGAAACAGGGTTATTTAAGCCAGTGTTTTTTTTTTTGGGGGGGGGGGTTATTTTTCATTTTTTTAAAAGAAGTTTTAACGTTCGTTTTTCTGTTTTCTTTTTCCATCACACTCGCGTTTTCTCTTTTTGTTTTTCCCATTTTTACATTTAACATCGTCCGTTTGCCTTACGTTAGTTTTTTTGGGTGTTTTTTTTTCGATTTTTTGAAGTTTTAACATTTTAATATTTAAAAATATTTACTTCGCTTATTCTTCTGTTTTGATTACCCCTCGCCCAAACACACACACCTTTAAACATCCGAGCAACGCCGGGTACCCACCTCTAGTGAGTAATATAAGTCTCACCTGTATGTTTAAATGTATGTATGTATGTCTCGCAAAAACTTTCGACAGGGGCGAAGAATTTTAACAAGATCGATATCATTTTGAAGCATGACACTTCGGACGACAAATATCGAAAAATTGGCCCAAAACAATTCCTTCACTCTCAACTGGGCACTTTCCTACAGTGAGAGGTCGCTTTTTTTTGCCAATATTTTCGAAAGTCATCCCCTCTTTTCGATTGTCTAGCCTTAATTTAAACGTACGTCACTTCCGGTTTGGCGAAGGGCAAAATAGCTAACGCGTCATGTATTTTTGTCACTTTTTCCTCCTTCGCGATATGGGGTCGCGCCTGCCTGCCTACTACCACTTTTTTTGCGCTCACAATTTAACTTTTTTTTTTTTTTGCTCAACCAACACCCTTATACACACCAATTTCTTTTCCGCCTCCGCGTCACGGGTTCGAGTCTGCCTGCCTACTACTTTTTTTCTCAACACACATCTCCAAACACCTGGGACAAGGCCGGGCACCCAGGCTAGTCTATATATATATAAAAGCGAAAATGTATGTATGTGTGCACGTGTGTATGTTTGTATGTCTGCTAAAAACTTTCGACAGACTGAACAAAAATTAACAAACTTGGTCTCATATGAAAGTTCCATCCTACGCCCGAGAAATATCGAAAAATTGGCCAAAAACGTTAATTTTTTCATCCTGAAATCAACACTTTTCTACAGGGGGGGGGTCAGCAAAAACCGTCCCCTCATGACGAGATCAGTTCTACACATGCGTCAGACCACGCAATGACCTGATTTACTTTCAATAGTTGAAGAACTGAGACGATTTCATATGTGTCTTGTTAGGTCAGTTGGTTAGAGCGTTGGGTCATTATCTAAACGTTTTGGGTTCGAATCGTGGTGTGAGATTTTTTTTTTTCGATTTTTTAAATTTTAATATTGAACCAGTGTTATTTAAGCTATTTTTCACGTAACGTTCGTTTTTCTGTTTTTTTTTACTTCGCTTATTTTTAAGTTTTCATTAACACCCCCACCCCCGACCGACCACACACACCCAAAAACACTCGGGTACCCACCGATTTTTTAAATTTTAATATCGAAACAGGCTTATTCAAGCCATTTTTCACGTATTTTTTTTTGGTTTTTATTTTTCACATTTTTTGAAGCAGTTTTAATGTTCGTTTTTCTGTTTTGTTTTTGTTTTTGTTTTTTCGATTTTTACATTTAACATCGTTCGTTTGCCTTTTCATTAACACCACCACCCCCGACCGACCACACACACCTCCAAACACTCGAGCAACGCCGCGTACCTCCCCGCTAAGCAAGGTTTCTTAACGTTCGTTTTTCTGTTACTTCGCTTATTCTTAGGTTTTCATTAACACCCATCGAAAAACACCCGGGCAACGCCGGATACTCCTCGCTAGTCTATAATATAAAAGGCAAAATGTGTGTGTGAGTGTTTGTATGTCTTGCAAAAACTTTCGACAGAGGCGACGGATCCTTACGGGATCGGTATGGTTTTAAAGCTCGACCCTTCGGACAACAAATATCGTAAAATTGGCCCTAAACATAAATTCTTTCACCCTAAACTTGGCCGTTTTTAACAAGGAGTGGTCATTTTTTTTGTGTCGTCATCATCACCGTTGGATTGACTGTTTAATTTCAACGCTTTCTACTTCCGGTCGGACGATGGAGACATCAGCAAAGACGTCACGTTCTTCCCACCCTTCGTGTTGTGGGTTCGCGCCTGTTTTCCTGCTACCACTTTTATCTCTCCCCACCCAAACTGCCAACTGTTGTTTTGTTTTTCCCACCTGCTACGACCACTTTTTAACTCTTCCCCCATCCAGATCTCTTGCTCGACCCAGGCAACACCGGGGAACCCCACGACTCTACCATTTTCTTTCTTTAACACCTCTCTTCACCCCCCGGGGGTTCCTTACTACACTTTCACACACCCGGGCAACGCCGGATACCCGCGCTAGTGGATATAATTCTACACCGCTGAGAATAACTAATAATCTTCTCGAATGAGTTCTCTTCAGCAAGAGTGCGAAATATCATATCATATGAATTCAAATATTCTATTGTTGGCATTGGTTTCTCCGATATTTTTCTAGGCAGAATTCTTTCTAGAAAGACATCGGGTAAATACGGGAGAAACCACAAGAAAGTTGCCAACTTTTCTAAGTGAAAGTGATTTTTGAGGTACGAATTAGATTCGAACTTTGAACACCCAGGTTGTCACTTCGTGTCGTTAATCACCGCCACCTCCCAATGCGAAATATGGACGATAGGCATTAGATATACGAATAATATTCAAATTTCTGGTTAATATCTAAAGTTACGTCTATCATCGTTCGTTAATTGTTCTAATTTTAAAGTACAGTGTAACCCTGATATAAGAGACTCAAATATAAGAAAAACGGATATAAGAGATTTTTTCTGGTCCAAAATTAAAGCCTGTGATAATCTACAGTGAAACCCGAATATTAGAGAGCTGTAGGGCCAAAGAGAAAGTCTCTTATATCCGGGTCACACTGTATTTTCATTTTTTTTTATTTTAAAAACTTACAACTCTTACACTTCAAAACAAATCGCTACCAGTTGGTATGCAAATATATTTTCATCACGAGTAACTACCGAAGCAAACTATGAATAACTATTTGAACAATTTAATGTAGAGTACTGTATACTAAAATTACATAATCGCCATTAAAAATCCAAACAAATGTAATGATATGCCAGAAAAGAAATCACCTTTATGTTCCTAGGAATTTATTTTTATTCTATGCACATTTTCTGTTCAACCCATTTTCATAGTTTACATTTGTTTATTAAAATAAATGTCGCCATTTTGAATTTAAATAAATTTACTTCAATTTTAAATTTTACAGATAAATTCATTATGGAGGGAAACGAAATATATCAGAAGACGAATGCATTCTACCATTAACCTGGACTAACGACAACCGTCAGTCGTCGTTTCGATCCCATAAATCGTAATAGTTTGAAAAATAATGTTTCTCTATTATTCATAGTGTTTTCTAGAGTAAATATTCCAGAACTCTATTAGTATAAGATTCCATTCTGTACGTAGAAATACATAAAAATATCGGTCGATGTCTCCGTTCAATCTCGAAAGACAAAGGATACCCTCTGTAGGGGCAGCTGCGCATGTAATTGTGACCAGGGTTGCACAATCCCTTAACCACACCTCTCCTGAATCCGTACTCTTTGAGTCCAGTGGCAAGGAGAAGTCCAGGACGACTGGAAACAATGCAGAGACGAGCAGAGAACATATGCCCCACCTGGAAGTCCTAAATGGTCACCCATTTAGTACTGGCTATTTTCAACGTTGCTTAACTTCGATGATTCAGCAGGAATCAGTATATCAACGTGAATATGCTGTACAAATATACGCACACACATATATGAGGGGCGTTCGAAAAGTAATGCCTAACATTTTTATTTTGCTCGAAGGGATAAAAAAGGATTACACATTGCATTGCTATGATAACTAAACTTATTTATTCATGACCTGAAACTTTCATCTCTGTTGTAGATATTAACGGTTTGAGACTAAGAAAGCAACCCCCTTATCATGGATGTGCATTAGAAGCAGAAATGAATCATTGAATAGCCTCATGCAGAAATTTTTTAACTGAACAACATTCACCGGCGCGTTTTGAATGTTTACGCAACCAATACAGTTGATGTCAGCGTAGTTAGGAAATGGGTTCGATTTTAGAGTAGACAGATGCGAGTGAAAAAGTGCGCTTCGAACGTCCATGCACAGCCACTACACCGTTGCTGCCAAAAGTGCATTGAGAATGGTGATGACTATGTAGAAAAATAAATTCTGGAGCACAAAAGGTCACTTCGTTTTAATGATACTACTTTTGTCTTAGTAATTTTTCAACTCTTCTGTTAAAAAGATAGGATGGATTACTTTTGGAACGACCCTTTGTGTTTGTGTGTGTATGTGTATAACAAGATGCCCCATTAAGAGGCGGCATGGGAAGGTTCATTGTCTGAAGCACACTAATCTCTGAGAGTATTTCTGGGACTATTGCTATTTTATTTGACATCCGTATACCAAGAACACACATCTATATGCACTTGTGTTATTAGTGGTATTTAATCAACGCTCGAAATCAAGTTAAAAACAACGCCCAAAGTGTTTCCGATTTTTAAAATGCTTTTATATTTTATGCATTCGATACAACGAACATTTCATACTGTACTTTTATTATTAGCATCAATTTTTCCTGGGTCAATGTACTGGGTAACTGTTGGTAAATTATATATTCACCAAACGACTCGCTAAAACAAATCAATTTAATTCATGCAGGATGGTCAATTATTTACAATCAAAGCTAACCAATATGGCGACTGAAACAACAAACACTAATAAACAATAACGATATAACCAAGACAACCACGTAAAAAAAAAAGTTTCTGAATAAAGAAACGCCTGTTTTTTTATGTGCATTGTTTTGTATAGGACTAGCCGGGGCTCCCAGCCCTGCGGGTCGTAAAATACGCTTAAATATATTTTAATGCAGATTTCGTATTTATTATTACGGAACCCATTCTCTATTTAATATTATAGTTCAGATTTCAAAAGTTAAAAAAAATGACTTGAGTGTCATCAGCTAGAATTGAAATAAAAACATTTAGCGACCAAGCCGCGTTCCGTATAGTTTGAGCTAATCCGACAGATAGATAAGAAAGATTTAAAATTAAACTAATTTTAACTATGATCGAATTTGCGCATGCGTAAAACTAATAAAAATGTATGCAAGCTGAAGTGAATTTTTCAACTTGCCGATATATTTCTGCACGTGTTATTTATCCATCCAAAGATTTTACTAGTTATGAACCATTATTTCCTGTTAATTTCAGTGTTATGTGACCAGTAGTTTAAAAGTTTATTGGTTAAATATTTACACATACATTTGTAACATAGCTGTTACATGTTGACACTCGGACCCACTCCTTGTATCCGAAAAAGTCGCAAAGGAGCACAAAACGAATCAATTCGACTCAGCCTTTTCAGTTGAACTGAAATGCGTTTATTCATGGTTCTTCCAACAATAACGAATTGCATCTTATTTTAAGTCTTAGTTTATCTCGTTGGCCATGTAGTTTACAAGTCTCTTGCCATCACAGGTCACATGTTTATCTTACACCGGCACCCACTTTTTCCCGTGCTCTGCCAACTACGCGTGCTCCCGTTGCTGGCTGGCCACGTGTTTTTTTCTCTTTTCTTTCCCTCCTTTTCCTGTCACATGTCGCACCGTGTTAGTCATGTGTATGTATGCTATACGGCCTTAGCTGCTAACGCGCGTCAACGACCGTTACACATCTGTTTTATTTATATAAATTTTTCGAATAAAAAGCCATAAATTATAGAAATGGTGGAAGAAAAATGCAAATCATTTGGTGTTTCCTTACAATATTTACGCCAATAAATTAAAATTAAACTTTTCAATGTTTTGGCGTATATACTTTAAATACTCAAATTCTGACATGCATTTTTATAGGAAATACGTTAATGTATTACATACTATATAATATTACAATATTTATACTTTATGCACGACGAATTTAGTATATAACATTATTTGGACTGGTTTAATTTTTGCCAAAACATTTCGGTCGTTTAATCTCCCAACTTTCTTTAGTGATTCTTTACCTAACTTAAGAACTCCCAGGAAACTTTGAACCATTTATTGGGCTCGCTGAACGTCGTGGAATTTTTCAGAAAACTTATTAAATTTAAATAGTTTTGCTGCCTTTGTTCAGGATTGAACTCGGTACCTAAAGACAACGCGCACACTTAAACCAGAATTTATGTGAACCATATATTAAGATCAGCTGATAAACGAGGCGAGATTCTCCTTAGAAGCATTCTGGCAACAAAGCTGACTTGTACCATCGAACCCGTTGTTGAATAAGGCATTGTTTGACTATTTTAGAAAGTGAACCGCTCCAGGAATTACTCCACGCTTCGCGAGGAGAGTATAACCAATCGCCTCAGACATACCTACCAGGAAATAACTACAGGTCTGCTCTTGACATTTTTTTTGCATCCAACCAGAAAGTTGTTTTTTTTTTCTACATTCTGTGCCGAATCTTGTTGCAGTGAGTGGAGGCAAGTGAAATCAAACATGAAAGTGTCGAAAGAATGTTCTCACAAATATCTATACTCTTACATGGAAGGAATTTATCCGTGTGTGTGTGTGTGCGCACGCGCGTTTGTCCCCTATGAACTAAAAATCGGCTAGCCGATTTTTATGAAATTTCACAGGAAGGTACTTTTATGTGCCTAGCAGCGTTCTAAGATATGTTTTGTATTGGAATGCCTTCGATAAGTATCGCTAATCGTAATAAATTGATGAAAGAAGGAACAAGCGGTTTTGACCTAAGTTAACACCTTACACAGCCTAACAGCACAAGTGCATTTGAGTTTTTTTTTTACCACACAAGCCGAAAGGCCAGAGATAAAATCAACAGTAGGTTCTTCATATGACAGAGGCTCGTTCGGGATAAATGTTTCTGTTTAAAGCACAATTGGACTATGATGTTTTTTCATTTTAATCTTAAATTCAAGCCATTAACATCGCATAAACAGTAAGACCAAGCATATAGAATCAAGAATAGGTTCTTTGATATGACAGGGGCGCGTTAGAAATGAGAACAATTGAAGCATGACATTTGCATTTTAAACATGAATTCAAGTCATTATAGTTAAAAATAATTTTATAAAAATCAACAGTAGGTTTCCTACAGTGCAATGTAGACTACAATGTACTGTGGATTAAGTCAATGCATATGAAACTGCCGCTCGGCGCACCGCGATAGGTCCCCAATTAGAGCAATCAGTGAAATTGATTGAAAAAATAGGCAATTTAATAGATTTATATGACAATAAAAATATGGGAGTGTAAAAACTTTCGTTGATCAGCATTCAATCCCGGACAACATCCAGTCTCATTGCTAGTTTTATTATAAAACTAGAGTTAAACAAGAGATGGGATTTTTTATAGGGAGTTGAAACACATCTTTGAAAGCAGATCGGGTTAGGCATCATTCTCACTACCTTGAACCATCTTACACGTAGTGGGAAGGAAGAATATACATATACGCAATGGTATGAGCAGAAACCAAAGGTAAATAAAGAGCGGAATAATAAAAAGTGCTAGGGTGAAATGGGGTGCAGTTAAAAGGGGACGTTTCTCAGTGAAGGTTATATCGTGGAAGAATCGGGGCAAAAATGTAGACAGAACGGTTTAGTTGTTGCTGCAGTTCTGATTTCTATTTTGAGACGTCATATATGCATACATATGAAGATATGAACCGAGCTGTTAAATCTGACAGTGATATGGGACAAGTGAGGATATAGCAACCCTAGTTAACGTCACTGTTCTTAACGATGCCGGTTTAAAGCAGAGAGAAGATAACAAAATACCAAGGTTTTAATGGTATACTAAAAAAAACAAAAAAAAAAAAACCCTGAAATCTTAAGATTTCTATTATACTACTAATTATAGAAGCAATGAAACTCAAAAACAATTTAAAAAATACCAAGCTAATGTACCCGGTGAACCAAGTGCAAGAGAAATACAAACTAGTTGCACTCAAAAAGACGGTTAGAATTTTAATTTCCCTGGTGAAGTGTCTGAAATAGCGAGCGAATGTCTGGCATCCGGTATGGTGCTCCATTCGTAAAAAAATGAATATAACCAATCGCAGAAAATTTTTAATACGGAAAATAACACAATGTAAAAATTATAATGTCAGTATTGTATATAATTCCGGTGGCTGCGAACAATTTCTGTGAATACACCATCTTTTTTTTTTTTTAATACATTTCCGCTGCCACTTCGATATCGATTTAAAATTGTCAATCGATACGTCTCTTAATAAACGCTATTTGATAACTTGAGTGTATGTTGTCTAAGAAATCTGAGTTTAATATTTTATTTTACTTGTTCACTTCCTGTCTTTAAAACCATAGAAAAAAGAACCACTTTTAAATGTGAAAAGGTCATCAAGTTCAATAATAGATATATTTTCATAGCAAGTTGCAAAGTTAATGTCGACTGAATGAAAGAAATGCCCGACACGGAGTTCTTTCCAAGATTACCATTAACTTTGGGTCATCCGACCATAGAACTGAAACAACCCCATTTGAACTTTGATATATTTTAAGCTAACCTGAACTATTAGACAATTCTTTGTCGGAATGCGATGGTTCGGCTCGGTTGTAGCAGATGCAGCCCGTCTAGCATTAACTTTTCTTCGGGCGGATGTTTGTTTATTGTAGGTCAAATAGACGATCCGATGGGACCCGTTCTCTTCTATTCCTGTACTCGACCAGGGTGGTACCCTTTCGGCGGTGAAAGTTGTTTTTCTCCACTCACGGGCTTTGTGCCAAATATTGCTGCAGGAAGAACCGAATCAATAGGAACTGACGCGAAAAGTTTTTGGAAAAACAGCAAGTTGTTCATTTATATTGTTTTACGATTGGTGTTCTTTATACGAGACCGACTGAAACGAGCAGGCACACACATGCACATATATGTATACACTAAGCACCGCCAAAAATGGCCGAAAAATCAAGTTATTGTTGTTTTTTAAAACGAAATTACATTTATCAAAATCCATTATTTCTAAGTAACTTTTTTTTCCAGAAAGATAAAACCCTGAATTTTATCATATAGAAAGCAGAATAATGTAAAACTTTTTCTACTATTTTTAATTAAATTTTAAATGTTAAATTTCCCCCAAAAGTTAACAATTGGCGTTTTTAGTTTTGCACAAAAAACGTTTATAAATAGTTAAAAAAAAAAAAGGTTTTTGAAAGAATTAATTAATTTATTTCTTGTCTAACTAAGGATTTAGGGTGATTTTCTATGAGAATATGCAAAAATATTATAATATAAGTACCTGGATTTCATATAATTCCACTTATTCATATAGGCAACCAGTTACTTCGAGTCGATTTGATTACTGTTTACATTTGTGCTTGATAAAAAGAATACTACGGAAGAACAAAAAGCCAAAAAAAAAAAACCCTTATTTTTCAGTGACGAAAATTTCAATGTATTATTAACGCTGAGGCAGGCCAGTACCAGATGGGTGACCATTTGTATGAGTTTGGTTTTTAATGTGTATGTGTGTGGGGCCAGGCTCTCCAAAATGGGGAGGGGGGCAATTTAAAGCAGAATAATAAAAAAATTATTTCAGCGCGTTTGGCCCACCGTAGTCGAAAGGCGGCAAACGTTTCCAAACTTGATCGAAAAAATAATCATATTTTTAACACAAAGGGCACAATATTTATCGAATTTTTTTTTGTATGGATTCTTCAAAGCATGCCCTGTTTAATACTGGTCACGCATTATTCGGCTCTCTAAAAAGAAATTGTTAATTTATTTATCAAAGATTTTAAAATGGCTTTTTTCGTATAAATATTAAAAATTTTTTTTGTTTTGCTTAACTTAAATTAATTATTTTACTTAACATATTCACCGAATTTCACACTTCAAAACTCAAAAGCGGGATAATTAAACACAATCGAAGTTTCGATATTCAGACATCAAAATAAGGTATGCAAACAAGTTTTTTTTATCTATAATCCCGTCCCTTACAACAACATAATGTTTTGTTCAGTTTCAGATGATTATTTTAAGCATCTTTGGAACCCCCTCAAAACAAGGGGGACGGGGTTTGTAAGCAATATATATATATATATATATATATATATATATATATATATATATTGTTTATGAAAAATAAGTGCACTCTTGATAATCGCTGAAAATTTCGTATTGATTGGATAATTACCTGATTTTTGGTAGATTATTAAAAAGACGGTCCATCAAAAAGTACTTACCTCCCCCCCAGTTTTGGCGGTGCCTAGTATACACACACATATATAGTCATCCACATACAGTAGTGTTTTGCTGTTTCACAGCCCATCAGTGCGGCTAGACAGGCAAGTACCTCAAGCCAGGATTGAAACCCGACTGCCAGTACGACAGTCAAGGCTCCTACCCATTACGCTGATCGGCGGCAGCTGAGCGAGGCGTGTATTACCCATGTTTTGACATCGCCCGAAATACCTAAGCTCGATTTGTTTACACAAAGAGCATCGCGTTATACGCTAATGGTAATTCGTGTATCACTTCTCAATATGCTCACCTGAAGGTGAGGAGCATTATATCCGCGCTAGTGTTGTAACAATTAATCGAAATCGGGAATAGGAAAAATCGGAACGCTTGGGATATCTGAATCGGTATCGGAAAAAAAAAAATGTGAGCAAAATTTCAGATTTCAAAAACGATTCGTTAAATAGTTTTTAAACTTAATTTTCCATTGCTGATACTGATGATAAATAGTTATTTTGTTTTTAAACTATGAGTAAAACTTAAATCTATATCTATTTTGATATTAATCAAAAGATGTAAATACATTATACTTATGTAAAAAAAAAAAAAAAAAAAAAAAACAAAAAAACTATGGGTAAAACTTAAATCTATATCTATTTTGATATTAATCAAAAGATGTAAATTCATTATACTTGTGTAAAAAAAAAAAAAAAAAAAAAAAAAAAAAAAAAATTGAAACATTGCGAAAATTCGCTGGGCAACCTTCTGAAGAATGTATAAGCTTTCGAAAAATGTTTAAAAGTTAATAATTTTTGTCAATAAAAATACTATAAAATATTGTGAATTGAATTAAGCGTAGAATATCAGAAGTGATTTTTCATAGCCTTTTAATTTATTTATTTTATGCTGTTGGACTTTTGTCCAGCAGGATTTTGTTCTGTAGACTTTTGTCTGGTCCCTCAGTCAGCATTGGCAAATATTACAGGGGATGGGAGAAAGTGAAAAAAGAACCCCCCCCAACCTAGCCTTGAATTGAAAAATCAATTTGTTAGTTTTCACACCTTTGTGTGAAACAATCTTTGCCGTCAATTTTTCTTTTGAGTTTGTATTATCTACATAGATTCATGGACTGTAGCGGCGCAGGAGGCATCCTTCATTTTCTATCTGAAGCCAAGTCTACCTCACTTTCCATATCTGTACTGATCGTAAAACAAAATGAAGGTAATACAAGTGAAGCATGCATAGTATCCCATGAGTCTTCTTTTTGACTTCGTTCACTAAGTTCAGCATTTGCCCCCTCTCATTTAGCCCCAAAAGTCCTCAGGGGACGTCAAATCCTGATGAAAATGAACAAACGGTGTATCTTTATGCCGTAACATATGTAAATTTGAATTTTGCACCATGCAAAAAAAGAAATGATTAAATCCATCATTTGCCTTCCCCCATTTAGCCCCAAAAGTCCCCAGGGTCTTAACATATGTAAACTTGAGTTCAGCACCATGCAAACCTGCTAAATAGACATACACAGAAAATTTTGAACAAATATGGTAAAATAGTCCCAAATATGGGGTGTTTTTATTAGCCCTAAAAGAGCTCATGGGGCACATCCAAGAGTTATCGCGAAGTATAGACAAATATATAGAAATCAGTAAGGTACAACTTTTCAGAAAGTTTTATAAAAATCCAAGGCATCATTTTTCTTATGAGCAAAAAAGTGTCAATTTTAGCCATTTTAACCCGGAAAGCACCCCTGGGGGGCAATGGGAGTTTTACTCGGAAAATCCGTTCTGTGACTTTTTACTCATATCATGTTTTATGTTTGTGCAAAATTAAAAAAAAATTAATGTATTATTGAGAAAAGTGCAGGTCCACCTTCCTTCAAGACTATTAATAAATTCTTGGTTATTAATATCATCGAAACGTTTGAGTGGTTTATTTGGTACCTTTATCCTCTACTAACGAGACACGTTGAAGACAGTGAAATTTGTCAACATTAAAACAAATAGATCTGTCATTGTCAGTAACCGACCAAATATTTATTAGGGTAAACACACAAACATTCTTGGGCAAAAGGAACGTACAGAACGTTAACAATACGTCAACGCTCTGATTTTCTCATGTTAAGAGTGAGTTTCTAAATATTAACAATGTTATTTAGGAACTCTTTCTTAGAAAGGAGGGTTTGTTAACTATTCTGTTCCTACATTCTTATTTTGCATACTAATCGTCAATTATTTTCAATTGTTTATAAACACATTCAAGTAGCATTTAGTCAATTAAAAATAAATGCAAGTCTTTGTTTTAAAAGAAATAAAACTTTTGTTTTGCTATTTTCAATCAATTAAAAAAACATCTGAGAAAAATATTTAGAAAGATTAACTCGTGTAATATACGCCGCTCACTAAGTGTATTTTTTTAGATTTTTAAATTTCTAAATGAAATTTAAAAAGAACCAGAATCGTTAAAAATCGTCACCGCGCACCAGTACCTCCTCGACGACAATATCCCCGAAAATCATCAAAATCCCACCCTACACTGTAGAGATCCCAAGATGTCGTAAAACCTACTTGAACAGATTTTTCCCTCGGATTGCTGCACTTTGGAATCCCCCCCCTGGGTCATTGCTTCTCTGACTGTAATGACACGCAGAAATTTCAGTGTAATGTGAACAGATACCCGCTGCCCAACCCCATAAATAGTATCCGTGCAAATCTGGTCCCAAATAGTAGCCCCGTGTCTTGTTTGAGGGTAAAACGTCAAGAAAAAGAAAAAAAAATTATACTAATTGATATTCATGTAGTAAATATCAATATGCCATCATTTAAGCATGAAATTAGCCGAATTATTAAAGTTTCAGAGAATTCATATTAAGATGAACTTAAAATTTGTCAGACATAAACCCCGTTCTATTTTCCACTATTAACAGAGTGGTTTTTCAAGTCAGAGAGAAAACTGATATCTCATATAGGTCGATGAAAACCCTTCGACAGTAGCCTTCGTTATAGATAACTAGCTGTCCGCTCGGTGTTGCCCGGTCGTACAATACGCTCAAACATATTTTAATTCATGCAGATTGCGTAGAATCAATCCTCTATTGATTATTATTAGGGCTAGGACAACAGTATATGATTTTCATTATTTGACTCGAGTGTGTATCATTTGATATCTTATGTGCTTTTATATAATGATGTGGTTCTCGGTTGATTAACTGTTTCGGATATATACTCGAGAGCCAATGTTGTCATAGCCCTAATTATTATATATTGCGATAAATAATTTGTCCAGTGGACTAATTCTAGAAAAAAAAAATGCTGTTCATCGAATTCCGTCTGGTTTTATTTACAATATCCCGTCAACAGATATTTAGGCTTGACGATCTTAAGACTTCCTTCTCTTATTGGTAAAAAAAAAAAAAAAAAAAAATTTTTACAGTGAAACATTACGTTATACCGGCCAGTGTAACGTAAAATATTCTCTTGTAAAAATTGCTCTTTTTTTCTAAAAGACAAAAAAGGCTTTTTAAGATCGTAGTTTTTCAATTTTCGATACTTATCGGATGAATTTCTGTACAAAACAGAAATAAGAACACTGCCAGACATAACTTACCTCTGTGTGAAATTTGCAAAAGACAGATTCAGCCGTTTTGGCACCTATGAGGAAGGAATTCTCACACACACAAAGTGACTTTTATATGATAGTAGAGAAGAGATATTCATGTTCATTTACTTCTGTCATGTCTGTGTACATACGAACGATTATTTTCTTAATCCATTATTCACGCCTACAAGCATTGTTCAGGTTTAATGCACGGTCGGCCATTCATGAAGCAGGCCGTTCAAACGCCTAAACGCCCCGAGGCGTTGTTTTTCTTTCGTAGTCACGCGAAAGACAATCCAATTGAAGATGGAAGAGATCACGGCGCAACATCACGTCTGAAACAATTCGATATTGTGTACTTTAATTTATCGTAACGAAGATGCGACGATCTTGATTGTAAGCGAGGTTGCAGACGATAACATCATGTCCGTTGATGATAGTCGACGATGGCCACAACGAATTAGGCGGAGAAATGGGATAAATGGCGGGTAGCGTATTCGTTTACAAACTTGTGATTTGTCCAGAAGGCGGACTATGAGAGATTATACAGACATCTGATCTCATTTAACGTGGAAAATAACACTTCAGATAGATGTTACAGAAGGTGAACATACTGTATTCAGCCTACTCGTCTACAGATTAGCTTAATCCATAAATCACAAATCAAGAGAAATGCTAATATTGTATTTATATCGATCATACTAGTAGGAATGGTACAAGTGGCCTTCAAAAGACCGTTTACAATTTTTGCTTTTACCAAAACTTGAACACCAGCTTCTTGAGTAATAAACTATTCGAAATATTTTATTAGTTACATTTTGATTACTTTTTCACCCAAAACAAGACAGTGCCACTGTGGTATACGAGTACACTACTTGGAAAAAAAATTTGCAGGAATATTATGTAGGGAGTTGAGCAGTAAGATGCCTGTTCACATTATACTTTAATTTTTGCATGTCATTACAGTCAGGAGAGCAGGAAACCGAAAGGGAATTCCAAAGTATAACAATTCAAAAGAATAGACCGGGATCTCTACGAAGTAAAGGTGGGATTTTGCTGCTTGTCAGGTAAGTCGAGGGTATTTATGTCGAGAAGGTACAAGGGCGTCGAGTTCGTCGGAGCACATTCCATGAAACTACTTAGAAAATAGGCACAATAATGCAACATGTCGTCGATGAGACAGAGGTTGGAGTTTGATTGACAGTGCAGGATATATTCCGTTGGCCACTATTATTTTTAAAACCCTATCAAGAAGTGAGAGACCAGTAGTAGATGCACCAGCCCAAATGTGGCAACAATACTCCACGCATGGACGAAGGGTGGCCTTGTAGAAGTAAAGGATACTCTCAGGCGTAAGTAAATTTCTAGCACGGTAGAAGGATCCCACCTCCTTCGTAGCAGCCTTAACAATAATATCGATTTGTTCTAATTCATGTTCCATGTGAATTAAACTAAAGAGTCTGAACGAAGAATTTTCAGGTAGAATATCATTAGCCATGGCTATCGGTAGTGGAGAAAGCTTCTTGTAATTATTAAAGAAAAGAAACTTGGTCTTGGCAGCATTGAATATTACCATCCATTTATGACCCCATTTCATTACGAACTGGAGGTCTTCCTCTAAGATTTCAGCCATTCCTTAGATATGTATTCATTCGTCTTTCTCTCGTGTCATGAGCTTACCTAAATCCGTAATGTTGATCAGAAATATTAAAGTGTGTACGCTTACTAGTACAACTATTATCTCTTTTTTTTGCGCAGGTGGCCTCGCCTAGTGTTGTAAACAGGATACAGACTAAACAAGATGTCATGAATTATAAGGCGACCTTTCGGGAAATGCGCATGGTCATTTTTTTTTATATGATAAAAACGATAGAACTTTGGCGGAAGTGATGTTAAGCAAACGTTCAAGAGAGAAATTGTTGCTATCTCTTTGGGAATCTTGTGTGGACGTTAGAAGTTACAAGTGTTTTGATGTTTGACGAAATGTTGCAATAATTAAGCCATCCACTTAAAATCAGTTATTGTTTTTCGTTCACTCTTTTTCTTTATCCCCATTTGCGACCTGCAGGTTAAATAGACTATCAGCATGCAGAAATGCCGAAACCAGCTCGCATCTAAAATATTATTCTGCCTTAACACTACACAAAGTAGCTTCGTTAAAATTGTGAAATAGGCCTCGGTGTTCGGAGACAACACATGCGTACAATAAGAAACCAGCGAAGAAGCTATAAATTTAAATTAAGATTTGAACTGTTAAATTTTGTTAACTATATTATAAGCAAATGGTTACGATCTAATAAATTGCGATTTTCTTAATGTATTATCTTATATAATCGCTGAGGTTTTAGCTTGGGGTTGTCTCTTTTCAAATTATTCGTATTATTTGGATTCTCCGGACTACTGTTCTCATATTGAATATTATTTTCACAACGTTTCTGTCGATGTAACCCCCGGCCTTCTTTAAGTACATCTTTTAGATTCCGGGAATCTTTTTGTCAAATTCGGGAATCTCCACGGAATTTCGAACAGATACTTTTAATGAATTCACGGAGACAACATGCTCTTGTTCTGTCAGCCATGACTAGATAGAGGTCCTAAGTGATTCGCATTTGTATTTTCAGTCGCCCTCACAGAGGATTGACTCTTCGAAGAAGGTCACATTTACAACTGAATTTTTCCAAGTATTCTAACCGACAGAAAGATTCCAGGGTTCGAAAAGATACTGAAGAAGGTTGGAGGTCATATCGGCAGAAACATTGTTAAAATGACACTCAAAATGAAAACAGTAGTCCGAAAATCCAAATACGAATAACCAATCCTCTTAAAAATTCAGAAACGTAATTTTCATGTCCAAACACGAAACCTGCTGAAAACTATTCATTGAACACACGTTGCTGTTTTCCCTATGGTTCTGGAATGGTGTCCATACATTCCTTCAATGCCATTACTAGTGAATAAAATAACTGGATTGTTACTCTGCTCAACAGATTTAAAAGTTTTTCACAGTATTCATATAATCCGTACCTTTCATCCTCAAGAAAAGAAGCTTGGAATCTACAAAACAATTATGAATTGACAAAAAGCCGGTAAAAATGTCACTAGATTAGACAGCTTAGTTTGCATATGAAACGCACAGCGATCGAATCACCAAACATTATCAGTGTTATAGTTGCGAATGCAATAAAAGAAATATCAATATCTTTTATGGGTGAAGTTGTTTTCAAAGAGTGCGTTCTGCCCTTTTGCTCCCGAAAAACGATAACTCATTGTTAGGACTATGACAAGAGAATATTCTTTTCATCATTTTGACTCTCGAGTATATATCAGTTAATATCTTATATGTCTTTTATATAGTGATGTGGTTCTCGATTGATTAACTGTGTATGATTGTGTCGGATATAGACTCGAGAGTCAAAACAATGAAAAGAATATTCTCTTGTCATGGCCCTACTCATTACACTGCCTATATTTTACTTTAATCTATGTCTATAAAGCAATCAACACACACACACGCACGCACACACACACACACACACACACACACATACACACAGAAACAAAATTTAGCTTTCGGCTTTTAAGAAACTCAGTCTCCAAATTAAATAAATCAGATTATCCATTGGTTGTAATGTCTCGCTCAACTCCTGTCAAAACACAAACCCAGTGTGAATGAAATAAGGTTCTCCAGGAACTGCTTTGTCGTTTTTTCTCTATAGCTTTCGAGGTCTGTTTCACGAAACTTTTGGTTTAAACCACCATTATCATTTATTCCAGTGAAACCAAAATTATAAATAGAAAGAAGTGAAAAGACTATTAAAAATGATATCAGAAAGAAATTTTTTAAAGTTTGAAATGAATAGGCATTTTTATAGAAAGAAAAAAAATCAGTTAAGAGGCATTTCTTTTATAAGATGTTAACATGAATATAAAATCACTTGTTGAGACGAAATTTCAAAATAAAAGGTGCTTTTGTAATTTTAATTCATCGTCAAAAAAAAAAAAAAAGATTCTGTTTGAATGTAAAAGACAAATTATTTCCAGATGACAAGAAATAGAAATTTTGATCTTTGATGGAAGAACAAAATCAGACATTTTTATTGTTTTTTCTTTACATTTAAATGAATTCTTTGTATTAATGTAATGAAGTGAAAATTTCAGATAAGATAAAAAAAAATTCAATGAGAAACTTCCGGAAGTTAGCATTAACAAATAAACACACATCTAGAGAAAACAATTAATAATCGCAAAATGCAGAAAATAAAACATTTTTAGCTGCTTACATTTCGTCCATTTCATTAAAAATGGTGAATAAAATAAATGAGACGAAATATTTTTATATTCACCATTTTCTTTACATTCTATAATTTATAATCTTTTTAATTGCTACATCTTTTCGCTATCTCACGCGTCTGATTATAATATTAGATTTTTCCACAGAGATTTGCTTATACTAGATCATGCAGTACGAGGAAAAGACACTCTCTCTCTACTAAATAAGTAGTGTATGTTTAAGTGCATAGTATAAGTTTGTTACGAACTGCGTTCTAGGTGTTTTTGCAGAGTTTTTAATTAGCTGGAAAAAATCGGATATTAAAATGCTAAAATACTCGTTGTGGACGCGTCTATTATAGCATGACATTTTTATTATGAAGACAAAACCCCAAATTAAAAAGCATAATACGTTGCTAAAAATGGAAATAAAAATTTTCTATACGTTATGGATTGAAAAAAAAAACATTTTCAAATGTTAAGTTTTCATAGTTAAATATATTTTGACATTTAACTGTAGTTTGAATTTCATGAAAATCAAAATTTTATATACAGACAGCCGGTCATTTCTAAGTTTCATATTCCTAGTCTTATATCCTAAAATAATTAGGCACCTAAAATACATGTTAAAACAAGTGAAGCATGCATGGTCCCCCGTGAGTGCACAGTGAACGAGGCATAAAAAATGACTAAGTTCAGCATTTGTCCCTCCCCATTTAGCTCCAAAAGTTCTCAGGGGACTTCAAATCCTGGTGAAAATGAACAAATGGCGCAGTTTTAGGCCTTAACATATGTAAATTCGAGTTCTGTAATATGCAAAAGAAAAAAAAATGACTAAGTCCATAATTTATCTCATCTAATGTTTTCAAACTAAATGTTACGTCCGTCCAAAATGTGTAATGTTAACTACCAGTATCGTAATATTTTAAACTAAAAAATAAGTTAATTCACTAAATATAAATTATCATGCTCCCAGTATCCGGTGCGTTAGTTCAGATTGTAATACATCGGATATGTTAATAATCAGGGATATGCACAAGGAGTTGACTAGGCACTCGCCATTTTACTCCTGCTTTAAAAGTGTCCATTTCAGAGGAATGTTTTATAGGTCGGTGTTCCACTGAGACATCGTTTTTTATCACTTGAGCACCTGCTCTAAAAAAGTTATCTGCATGTTACTGTTGGTAATGACCTACTGTACGGATCCTGAATATCAGATTTAATGCATTCGCTATGTCCAGCCACACTGATGAGTGGTGAAGCAACAAAATAGCTGTTCGGCCGAGTAACATACTCATGAATGTAACAGCGAATTCAATAAAAAAGAATGTATATAAGAATACAGTATTATAACAAACTTTATTCAATACTATTCTTTGCTGAAAACTGCTCTTATCGTTGTCAATACTAACGAGTCATAAATACTTTCTATGTTGTTTGTGCATTCTTTTTATTCGCACCAGTATAGTATTGAAGTAAAGTTCATGTTGGGAGTAGACCATTGGAATAGAATCCAGGGACGAACTAAAAACACCGATAGCATATGAGGGAAATTGGAGATTACGAAGTGAAATGACAAAGCGAGAGAATGGAAATCAAATATGCCGGAGGAGAAAACTTCACAATGTCGGATTAAGGGACGAGAAGCAGAATTGGATAAGAAACAAGTTTGACTTGACCAAAGACAACACTGCACGAAACTATGAACCCACGAAATAGAGTAGAGTTAGAGAAATTTCAAGACAAATAAGAATATAGCAGAGAAAAAGGCGACATAGGAAGAAAATATATTACATATTATGTGGCCTTGTGCTGTACTGATCGCAATTCTGTCAAGCATTCTGTCACCCGCTACGGTGAAAGTTCAGGAAGGGCGTTCCAAAAGTAATGCTTCTATTTTTTCTTATTCCGCTCGAATTGAGGAGGGGATTGTAAATTTTAGTGTTATGATGAGTGAACTTATGCATTCATGATATGAAAGTTTCATCTGTTGCAGATATTGGAAGCTTGTTTAGTTATGTACCGCACTTTGTGGGCGAGTTAGCTGGAATAAATATTCGCGTACAAAACGACAAAGGCATTTAAAAAGTATATTTTATAACTTCACCAACATGGTTGATCAATTCTCCAACTCAAGTTAAAATCTTAAATTTTACATTTAATTTTCGTTCAATTACACCGTGCTACTCTCTTTAGAAATATCTCATTAAAATGTATTACCCGATGCATAGAACCAGATCAGATATCCTTGAACCAGGGACAAGGTGGCGCTTTTCAATTGAAGAATCTCTAAATTTCTGTCGCTCTTCAAGTGTATTAACGGCGTCAATGTTTGTATGAAGGCAATGTAGCCATTTACGAGCATTGAGCCCATAGATCAGCGAGTAGATCAACTAGATGGAAGTCAAATTGCAGGTTTGGGATGGGTGTTAGCCTAGCAGCACTGAAGAGATGTGACAAAGAAATATTGTCGGCGCTTCTACACTATTGGGACGAGATTTTGTAGTCGATAAATAGTTTTCAGATAGAAAATAGAAGATAGAAACCGCCTCTGTGGTACCAGTCTTCAAGAATTCTGGTGAAAGAACTGACCCACTAAATTATCGCCCCATTAGCCTCCTCCCGCTTTTCGCCAAAATATTTGAGTCCTTAGTTAATCAAGCCCTAGTCCAGCACCTAACAGCTGCTAAACTCCTGACTGACAAACAATATGGATTCAGGCAAGCCCGTTCAACATCAGATATCTTAACTGTAGTTTCTGAAGGTATATACCGTTCATTGGATAAAACAGGGGAGGGTAGAGCGGTGGCCATCGATATATCTAAAGCTTTTGACAGGGTATGGCACGATGGTCTTCTAAGGAAAATTAGATCATATGGAATCACTGGAAGAATTCATAATGTAATTAAATCCTTCTTAAGTAATAGAAAAATCAAAGTTGTCCTCGACGGTCGCACATCCAAACAATACGACATAAATGCGGGAGTACCTCAGGGGTCTATCCTTGGACCTCTATTATTCCTGATATTCATAAACGACCTCCCTGATAAAATTGTTTCGGAGATGGATATATTTGCCGATGACACCACTCCCTATAACAGATATGAGGGGGAAACAAATGAACACATATCCAAGGAAATGGCAGAAACACAAGAGGATGACCTCCAATCCGTAGTGGAATGGGGACAAAAATGGTTGGTCACATTCAATGCAGCTAAGACTAAGCTTGTTTCCTTCAATAACTACAAGAAACCTTCTCTACCACCAATAGCAATGGCCAAGAACACATTACCTGAAAGTACTTCTTTTAAACTCCTCGGCCTAACGTTTACAGGGAATATGAACTGGAATAGATACATTGAGAGCATTGCCAAGGCTGCTGCAAGGAAGGTTGGCTCCCTCTACCGTGCTAGAAAACTACTTACGCCTGCCAGTATCCTATACCTCTATAAAGCAACCATTCGCCCATGTATGGAGTACTATTGTCACATCTGGGCTGGTGCATCTGCTTCTTGTCTCTCGCTCCTGGACAGGGTTCAAAAGAGAGTCGCCAACCTGATAGGTTCTGAACTGTCATCTAGGCTTCAGCCTCTGTCCCATCGACGAGATGTTGCATCCCTCTGCCTGTTCTATAAATACTTCAATGGTGAATGCTCTGACGAACTGCAAACACTTGTACCTCCCTGACGTAACTACCCCCGACAAACCCGACAAGCTACTAAGTCTCATCCCTTTACAGTAGAGATCCCTAGGTGCAAGAAAGCCTTTTACTCCAATAGTTTCTTCCCCAGAACTGCGGGTCTTTGGAACTCCCTTCCGGAATTCTGCTTTCCCAACTGCAACGATATGCAGAAGTTCAAGTGTAATGTCAACAAACATCTTTCTACTCATCTCCCTTCATAATGACCCCGCTAATTAAGTCCCTGATAGTAGCCCCCTGCTTCAAAGTGGCACTGTGCCTTGTTTGGGGTGAAAATTGAAAAAAAAAAAAAAAAGAAATAAACAATGTTTCCTACTGATTTTTTTGTCAATTCTAATAAATTGCGATGGTAGCTTTCAAATTATGCTGTTCAAATTACCTGAATATTACTGACTTATTTAAAAAAACAATCCAACTTTAATCGTGTTAGCAGATGAAAAATTGCCGTCATTTTGTTTAAGTTGAAATGGAAAATTACATCCCTTTTGAACTGTGTATTATGATCGTTTTCATCAAATTCTATTTTTATTTTCTTTAATAAATAATTTTCTACCTTATCGATTTTCGTAATTTTTGGATATAATCTTAAAAATACGCGGAATACGTAAATACCATTGTTTTCATGTGAAATTCAGTTTTATGCTTTCCGAAATTTTGTCCTAATAGTGTAGAAGCGCTTCAGTGTCTGTAAATAGCTATATGTCCTGCTTCTGGGAGTAAATCTCTTACTAAGTAATGTTATCTGCTGTTTACTCAGCGCCATTCAAAACTCTTTGTAAATAAATAAATGAAGCATTTTAAATATGTCGGCCAATGTTTATATGAAGACATTGTAGATATTTACGAGCACCGATACCAAAGCTCAATGAGTAGAAATACCGACTATCAACTGGATGGTTGTAAGTTACATTGCTGAGTTGGATAGTTGTTGGCCTAGCCGCACTGAAGAGCTGTGATACAGCGAAACAACGTCTGAATGACTGCACCTAACAGGTATCTTTCGATAGCCGCGTCACTCTTGCTTCTCTTATCTTGATCTTATTTCGTTCAAGGAGCGATCTTTCTGACAAAGAGGAAAAAACTGCTTATTCTAACACTTCTATTCCAACACTTAATCATTGGAAAGTTTTTGATTTCGCAGTAGTATTTTTTTTAGCTTTTTACATCAAGTGGCTTCATGCCTTGTCTAGAGCGATTTTTCTTAATATTTAGAGACTCACGCTTTACCTTTAACCGTTTATAAAAAAAAAAATAACGCATGGAATATAATTTTGTTTTAATTCAAACCAAGAATTACACAGCTGTCTTCTCTGCAGGTCACTCCGGTGCGAGAAATATGATCGTTCAGTTTCATAAACAAAAAATGACCAAAAAGCATATTTTTCTGCTCGTCAAAAGTGTGTTGATCTTTCTCGT
>NC_136484.1:19137213-19249713 GCF_053919585.1 Euprymna scolopes | reverse complement strand
CATGTATATAATATATATATACAATATATAACATGTATATAATAAATATACAATATATAACATGTATATAATATATATGTACAATATATAACATGTATATATTATATATATATGTATACAATATATAACGTATATAATATATATAATATATATATAATATATAACATATACATAATTCATATAATATATTACATATACATAATATATGCATAATATAACATATACATAATATGTATAATATATAACATGTACATAATATATAAAATATATAACATACATAATATATAAAATATATAACATATATGTAATGTATAAAATATATAACATATATAAAATATATAACATATATAAAATATATAACATATATGAAATATATTACATATATAAAATATATAACATATATAAAATATATAACATATATATATTATGTAACGTATGTATAGTATATTACATGTATATAATATATTACATATATATAATATATAACATATATATAATATATAACATATAACATATATATTATATATATGTTATATATTATATGTTATGTATTATATATAATATCTATATATAATATATTACAGATATATAATATTATATATAACATATATATAATATATTATAATATATTTAATATTATGTAATGTATAACCTATGTAATATATAATGTATAGCATATATATAATATATAGTATATATATATAATATATAATATGTAGCATATATATAATATATAATATATTACATATATATAATATATAATATATATATAATATATAATATAATATATAATGTAATATATAATATATAATGTAATATATAATATAATATATTATGTAATATATAATATATAATGTAATATATAAATATAATGTAATATATAATATAATATATAATGTAATATATAATATATAATGGAAAATATAATATAATATATAATATATCATTTAATATATAATATTACATATAGCATTTCATGTCATATATATATGTATATATATATATATGTATGTGTGTGTATATAAAATTATTCCAAGTATGAAGGTAAGACATTTTTCGGTTTGTGAATAACAGAGAAAAAAATATAAACCCAACCTACCAGTGTATCTCTCACTCCACTGTGTCAATAATACATACTAATCTTTCATCACAGAACATTTGATTAAAAACTGAATCTCAGTAATGGTTCATTTACTTTCATGCTCACTCATTATTTATTCTCAAACTCATGGAGACGAGCTATGTTCGTTCCAAGCAACAATCCCCCTGTAAACAACGAGAGAGTTAACTGATACAAGGCGTAATTAGAGTCCGATTATATATATATATATGTATATATATATATCTCATATCATGCTTTTATTTTTTAATATTTATTGTCCTCCCCAATTTTCAAATCTATTCAGATTCATAAAGCGAGGGCGTACGTGATCGAATACCTTTTTTCTACATTTTTAATGTTACAGATAAATGTGTTCTTTCATACTTACAGTAAACCCAACGACAGTTTACTAAAAACTAGCAATGCCGTGTTTGTTTTTAAATATCCTATAGGGGAATGTGTTTCCAAACAAGTCGTATATCAGTATGACTAGAATCAATACATCTCACCGGCTTACATGTCACCTGTCTTCTAACACGTCCATCTACCAACACTGTGTAGCACATGACACTCCACTAAACGAATTTAGGAATATTAATAAAATACACCGCCATTTTAGGCGTCTCACATTGTAACCTGCGCCGCCCAATCATGGTAGCCCTAATCATTCACATAAACAAACCGACCATCAATAAGGCTCAATATAAGGAGGAGGGCTCGTTTAAGTGCTTTTAATGATTTTAAACATTTAATAAATTCACTAAACGCACTTTTACAAAATTCATAACTCGCCTGTAGACGACCCATACAAGTTGAAAACTCTGCAACTATGGTAATTTTTTTATACACTCAAACAGAATGTTTGAACATTGGCCCGCCGACCGGAAAAAAAGCACGCATCGCAAGAGAAACAAACAGGAATTATTCCTGCTGTTCAATGAAACATGCATAAGAGAAAAATGCTGCTCAAATATTAATTACATTAATAGGTTTTCATGACGAAGACAAAAAGAAAATAGTGACATAAAGATTATATATGTCAACGGCTCTAATCAAACTTAACAGACTATGGATACCCCCCATGAAAGATACTTGCGTGTCAGAATTGTGCAATTTCCCACCACACCGATCCTGAGTCGGAATTGTTTTAATTCCAATTGCAAGTATATATATAATTTAATGGCGACTGGAAACAATTCAGAGATAAGCAGAAAGCACACACAGCGCCTAGCATGTCAAAATTGTCACCCATCTGGTATTGGCCGGGTTTATTTTTGCTTAACTTCGGTGATCTGATGAGAAATGGTGTGCCATATATGTATTACGCAGAGAACGAATTGCATACTTTATCCAACTTCGCCACATGATTAAGAACAGAGTTTATCCTCCGATGACGATTGTTCTATGAACGCATAGGGAATTCGGTTAAGTACTAAAGTATTAATTAAAATAATCTTTATGGCTGCATTATTTGTGTATATTCAGCGTTCTTCCACATACAGAGCCTGGTATTCCCAAGTGGTCACCCATTTGGTACTGTCTAAGTTTAACGTCGCTTAGCTACAGTAATCTAGTAATAGCCGATACGTTTCTAGACTAAAACTAGTCTTCACATCTGAAAAAAAGTATAATCTTATGATGAACATAAATAGATTTTATTTTAATATTGAGAACAATCTTTTTCACAAAAAATGCATATTTTAACAAAAATGAATATGTAATTCACACGAATAATTATATCAATTAAGAGTCGTTATCGTTTTCATGCGTTTATAACTACAAAGAAAACCAAGGGGTCAACTATAGTCGAGGACGACCCGAAATGGTGTAGGGGAAGGTGTCACTCAATTTCTACTTGCCTTCGAGGCTTCCATTTTGATATAAATTTTTTTTAGCAAAGTGGCATCTACTACAATTCTTAAATCTTTGAATGACACCACCGAGGATTGAACTCCGCCCCCAGCCCATTAGCGAATACTCTTACCATAATCGGTCGCTTTGGCATAATAACTATGGGCAGCAATTATTCTGAGTCCTTCGATGCTGCGTTCGTGGTTACCCGTACCCAGCGATTCTACGTGAAAGTGTACATTTGAATTGCAAGAACAATTTCTTTTTATTATATCAAAATTGTTATTAGAGATGCACACATCTTTAAACGCTTCATGTATTTACAAAAACTGATTTGCTTTTTTCTGCTTACACACATCTTTTTATGTGTCTAATCGTCTAATATTGTTATAACCGATTTTTTTCCTAACCACGATCTAATTCGACATTTTTGAAACCAACTTTGCCTATAAAAATTTTAGAATCGTAATAGGCGCCAGTCAGTGGTTAATGATCTTCGCTTATTTGAATTTAAAACTCAATCAAAAATCCACGAATCTCCAGAGGATTCAGGATCTAAATATCCTGTTTTGATTCCGCATCAAAACTTTCGGCGTCATTATTGCAAACATTTATGACAGCGAATCATTATCAGCCATTGAAGGCAACACAAAATCTCTTGAGTCATCTCGTCTTACAAACGCTTATCTCCATTTGTTGAAACTGAAAAGTGTTCGAACAATAAAGATGGAATATTAAAGGCCTAGCCTTAAAGTAAAAGTAGGGGTTGGGCAAACATTGCAACACAGCATAAAGAACGGATAATCTAAATATGCAATCGTACAATCAGTGCGTTTAGAGCTAAAATGCTGCTAATGTTAAGCGTTATAGACCAGAGAAAAGCGATAAGAGAATGGCAGTGAAATAGAACTATATAGCACTAGCATTTCAGTCGGCGTTGTCCGGATGTTTGGAGGTGTATGTTGAAAAAAAAAGGTCAATTTTTTTAATTTTGACCCCTATTATGACCCCTTAAGATTTATTGTTTTGGGCTCAAATCAAGTTATTAAGTTGGATCCATGTCCACGGAACATATATCTACAATTTCAAGTGTTTATACCCAAAAATGGCGGAGGAGTTTGGTAGAGTTCTCAAAGGTCAAATAGTTGAACTTTGACCCCTTAACAGCCAAATTAACTCATTAGAAAGATTTTCCCAAATCTCAGTACCCTGTAGATCAAATTTCGAGTATGTAGACTGAAAATTGACAGAGTTATTGCGTGGAATAATGTACACATACACACAGACACGTTCACTTTTATATATATAATAGATTATTATGGAGAAAATGAAATAGATTCAGGAGCAGGAGCGAGGAAAATCGAGAAACGTATTTTATTGGGAGGGGGGAGACTTACCCCTTTTAAAAACTTTAGAACCGAGAACTTTCTAACTTTAGAGGGAGGCGTAGACAGAAGGGAGGTCAGAGGTGTAAGAAAAATAGTAAAAATAAATAAAAATACAGAATCATACTAAGATTACAGCACCCACCCCACATTATTGCCAGTTTTTTTTTTCAAGTACAAAACATGGTCAGGAAATACAGACAAGTTTTTTCTTTCTATTGGCCAGCCACCACTGGACGCACGGAAATGTTTTTTCCGGGAGCAAAGATAAGACACGTTTCTATTTATTTATTTCCTGAAATCCACTCGTTCTAAATATCGCAAACTGTTTGTGTATTCAACTTTTTATTTCACCTTGACTTAAAATCCAAACATTTTAATTGTATTTATTTTGTAGTTTTAAATATTTCTTTGTTGAATATATTCTAAATGTAGCCAGTCCTCCCCCACCCTTCGATGTCTTGAATTATCTGCAATTAAAAACCCGTCACCCAAGAAAACGGAAAAATCCAAATTGAAAATATAAGAAATCTAAAAAACCTTCAGTTTCTAATCCCAAGACACACACACACACACACACACACACACACACACACACACACACACACACACACACACACATATATATATATATATATATATATATATATATATAGCTCTTGTTTATTTAATCGCAGGGAAGCAAAGTAGTGTTTATATTAAGTTCAGTAACAAACAAGTGTTGAAAAGAAACTAAGATATTTTTTGATAGACTTACTTGATAAATTGCAGATATATTTGATAAAATAATACGCGTAAACTGTTATATTCGATATAAATATATTTTTTCGTGAATAGAAGGAAAAAGATGTGCAAGTTTTAAAATTAGCTTAATTGTTTATAATTTTCTTT
Source organism: Euprymna scolopes (assembly GCF_053919585.1). Taxonomy (NCBI): domain Eukaryota; kingdom Metazoa; phylum Mollusca; class Cephalopoda; order Sepiida; family Sepiolidae; genus Euprymna; species Euprymna scolopes. The sequence continues at coordinate 19,244,484 of NC_136484.1, read as the reverse complement.
TCAAACAAAAAGTGGAAATGTAATTTGAATTCTGATAAAAACGGAAACAAATGCGAATGAGGAAGACGCATATTTAAACATAACTGGTTGTCTCTCTGTTTATTGAAGCCAACAGTTTCATAATTTAATATAAGTAAGAATTTATAAATAGAAAAAAAAGAGCATTCAAAACTTGATCCTTTTTTGATACGATTTATCTAACAATTTTATAGAAATTAAAAGTGATTTATTTATAAGCTATATGAGAAATAGTTTTGGAATCCAATGTTTAACTCTATGCCGGCTTACTAGGCTTTGCCAGCGATGTAGGGATACGATGTTATATATTAATTTTGACATTCTAAAAATTATGCAAAAGTAATTAATTTTTTTTTATTGTAACCAACTAGCATTAAAATTATTCATTGAAAAATAGGTGTTTGAACCTTGTTGAGTTTAATTTTATGTAACTATTTAAAATGTGTCATAGTATTGATATTTTTATCTGGACAAAGTAATTTTAAAAATAAATTCTAACGAAGTGCGTCATCCTTAGGGCTATGACAACAGCATATTCTTTTCCTTGTTTCGATTCTCAGGTATATATCCATTGATATCTTAGGTTTTTATGTAGTGATGTGGTTCTCAGTTGATTAATTGTCTAAATGTGTCGGATATATAGTCGAGAATCAAAACAATAAGAATATGCTGTTGTCATAGCAGCCCTAGTTATCGTATATTGGCAATATAACACTGTACAACAATAACTAATGAACATTGGATAACTTTATAGATTAGATACATACTAGTTTCTTAAATGTCATCCTGGATGTATGTTTTTTTAAACAGTAGATTTTAAACTACAACCCCACCATTATTAAACTCATAAAAAACAGTGTGTGTATATAATTTACTAGGTTAATATATACATGTATAAATATACCAGGAAGTAGTTATGATTAAGTATGACATGAAAATGAAAAAATAAAAAATATAATTTGCCATAAAATCAGATGCCGAAAACCTAAAGTAGCTAAGAAATGTTTAAATATTATCAATAAACATTTAAAATATTTCAAATAGAGTTACAGTTGTTTAAATTTCTAAATTACTACAAATATTAAATAAAGATAAGAAAAAATGACAAATGTAATATATTCTAGATAGTAGGCGGTTTCCGATAGTTGTAAGGAAAATTTTAAGGTAGACTAAGACATGTAGATTTGGTACGATCTGTATAGATTATATCAGTGTAAAATATTAGAAAATAGTTTAAATGTATACAAAAATTTACTAAATCATAGAAGTGAAATAGCCACAAAATGTAGATAGAATAAACCTTATTTTGAGATAACCAATACTAAAAATAACGCATATAAAATAATGTGAACCTTAATGCTTTTTATTAAGCTTAACACAAGAAAAACATCTAAGACACTAAAGACTATTATAAATGTAATACTATACTTGCGGGATCTGTAGCAATTCCACAGGGGACTCCTCCATATGTAATATATTAATGTTGGCATTCTGTAGATGTTCAGCGTAAATCTAGACACCGATATTATTGTAACTCTTGTTAAAACTGCGATCGTAAAGTACGCTTAGATATATTTTAATTCTTGCAGATTTCGTATATATTATTACAGAGTTAATGTCCTGTCGATTTTTATATCTTACAAAATTGTGATTTCAAAACTAAAAAAAATATCCATATAACTTTGGTGTATCAACTTAAACCAAAACTTATGAAGAATTCTTGGTGAATTTATTTATTGCAAGAAATGGATGCCCATAATAAACGAAAGTCTCACGGATGTAAGTGTGACACAAAATAAATAACATACACGATATTTTATTAATATGTAGATTAATTAAATTTCAGCTTCGTTCCTACTTTACGCACTAAGATAATGCTATAATTAGCAAAGCGTTCAAGTGGTTGCGTAAAAGAGTCAATTCGACGAAACGAATTGTATCCCAGGTTGGCGTTTGTTCTGGTAGTGTGGTTAGAAATAGCGCTCTTGAAAAAGCCAACGCTCCTTTTGTCATCAACCGTTTTTGCGCTAATCAAGGTGCGTCTATATACTGACGTAACGTTATTACTTTTAAAGTGGCCCCAAACCTATAGAGACGGTCGCAAAGAAAATAAAACTTTGACAAATGTTTTAGGTGAAAAAAGTTTTTCATTAGTTTCACACGCAAGTCGCCGACACGTATTTTCAACACCAATATGCTCGCTCTTTTTTCTTTCTCAGGTAGCAGTCCTGTGTTCCAGCTACAACCAGCTGGAGTGTTTCCGTAATTCTCTCTAGAGAAGGCTGGTTCGATTTTGAACGTGAGAGAGAAAGAGACAAGATTCGCAGGTTTTTCAATCGTACCTTTCAAATCGCCACGCGTCTCTTCCCTTTCTTCTTTTTCCCATAATCTTAATACCTATATATGCATTTCATTCCGTGACGTCATGCTCACACCACGTCTTAAAATACTGACGCGATATTAACTCGGCACGTAAGTCGTCAATATCTATATGACCATACATGTCCTGGCTCTCATTTAATGATGGAGCTAGACTAAGTTACAGTGAATGTTTCTCGGAAAATAACTGTATTTGTCCTTTAGTTTCAAATTTGTTGTGTCCTTACTGGATGACTAATCCAATGCAAGTTTAAAAAGCTGTTTATAGATTTTTACAGCGTAAAGTCGCCGTTCATCAAGATTTGGAAGCTACTCAAGGATAAAGGTTAATGCGTACCGTAATGGAAATTTGATCATTTTAGAGGACGGTTCTTCAAAAATCTGTTCATGTTGAAATTGAAAACGACCATGTAACAGACAGCCAGGAAGCAGCTGTTTGGTATAGTGTTCCACAGACGAGTAGTTTAAGGAAAAATTTCTGCTCATGATACTTTTGCTTAGGTACAGATAGAATGTAAGGTAAATTGCTGATAGTTGTAGCTAGTCTAGTGTTTGTCGCGAATAACTTACCAGGGGAACGGCCATAAAAGGTGAATCCCAGTAGAGTACTTTCCATGAAAATAACGGTAAAGCAGAGAGAGGTTTGCAACGTCTCTTCTATGAAAAAGAGGCATCAGAGAAAGGAAAAAAATGGCGCTCATCAGATTTCGAATTTTTTTTTTTTTTTTTTTTTTTTTTTTACAAAGGCATCACCACATTATCAAGGCCCAGAGGCCACTCAAGGATAAGGGTTAAAGAGTGTACAGTAGAAGTTGGTCAATATAGTAATCATTAGTAATGAAAATTTGGTAAATTTAATAACTTATATGGAACGGCTCATCAAGAACTTATTTACTTTAGACTTGAACACAACCATATTGTAGTCAGCCGGAAAGCAGGAAAACGGAAGACAATTCCACAGGCGTGCAGTTCTAAGAAAGAAGCTTTGTTCATGGAATCTACGTTTAGGTTTAGGCACAGATAAAGAGTGGGGGAAATTATTGATAGTGTTTACAGCTAGACGAGTGTTTCTTGTGAAAGTTTGGCGAGGGGGGACCATAGATTGAAGCTCAGTTGAACACTTTCCATGAAAATAACGATACATCAGAGACAAACTCGCAACATCTCTTCTGTGAGATAGAGGTTGCAAGGAGGAGAAAAGGACATCTCCTACGAGGCTACGAAGTCTATTTTGAACTCTATCAAGGCAGGACAAGTCCTTTCTAGCAGCTCCTGCCCAGATGTGGCAACAGTATTCCATCCTTGGACGTACCTGGCTCTTATATAGATAGAGAATAGCATCAGCAGTGAGATATCTACTGGATCGATAGAAAGATCCCACCATTTTTCCAGCGGCCTTGGCAACAGATTTGATATACGTGTTCCATTTAAGATCAGGAGTAATGGTCAAGCCCAGAAGCTTGTCAAAACTTGAGGCCTCCTGAAGACGAGAGCCATTCATTTCAATTGATGACAAATGTGGATTAGAATGTTGATGATGTAAAGAGAGAAGCTTGGTTTTAGATGCATTAAGAGTAACCAGCCACTCCTTTCCCCATTGTACTACGTGCTCAAGATCAGAGGAGAGAGAATTGGAGAGAACTTGCTCATTTACTGTCTTAGATGTGGTACCATAAATGGTAGTGTCGTCAGCATAAATGTCTACAAATGATGTAAGGATATGATTTGGAAGATCATTAATGTAGATCAGGAAAAGAGTTGGGCCAAGGATGGATCCCTGAGGGACACCGGCATTAATACTGTGAGCTTCTGATTTTTGCCCCTCAACTACTACTCTTATGAACCTATCAGAAAGAAATGATTTAATAATTGAGAAGACTTTTCCAGCTATACCATAGCTAGCGATCTTATGAAGTAAACCACCGTCGAGAGATTTGCTAATCCTATGCGATATAACTGTAAGCACATCTGCTGTAGATCTAGCAGAACGGAAACCATATTGAGTGTCACTAAGAAGGTTATTTTTGTTGAGATGTTTGATTACTTCTCTATTTAACACAGATTCCAGCAACTTACTCATGACGCACAGGAGACTTATTGGCCTGTACTGAGAGGGGGATGAGCGATCACCTGAATTCTTAAATACAGGGCATACTGATGAGATTTTCCAGGGAGATGGGAAACTATTCTCCTTAAGACAACGTTTAAACAGTTTTGTAAGTATGGGCGCTAGTTCAGGTTGAAGTTTTTTGAGTACTATAATTGGAATACCATCAGGGCCAGTTGCTTTACTGGAATCAAGGTTTTTGATTAGCTTGGCAACATCACGTACAGATATACGTATATCACATAGCGTGTTTTCTGATACAGGAGGAAATATTGGGGGTTGGCGGTCTTGGTCGCAAAGGGTAGAATTAGCTGCAAAGTTCTTGACAAAGAGTTTGGCTTTGTCTGATGCTGACGAGATTACCTCAGGTCCATTGATAATAGTTGGGATGGAGCACACGCTTCTGTTCAGGATTCTGTTTGCTATTTGCCAAAACTGGTGGGAACCAAGCCGCTGCTCAGCTACTTTGGACTTAACAGATTGAGCATACAACTCTCTTGCGTTCCTTATTACTTTCTTACAATGGTTGCTGGCAGTCCTGAAAACGGCTTTAGTTTCCATACATCTATTACGTTTGAAGCAGTGGAAAAAGTGATTTCTGTGCGCAATGGCAGCAGCACATTCTGGAGAGAACCATGGCTGGCTGTTAGGTTTTTGCTGAAACTTTTTAGAGGGTATGAAATGGTCAATACCTACAATTAACCATTCAGTTAGGTCTAATACTATAGAGGACACATCCTTTTTAAACACGGAATGCAGAGGTAGATCAGATATAAATGTACGGAAGCTATCCCAGTCAGCCTTAGTGTATCGATATACTGTACGATGAAGTGGTACGTCTGGGGACTTATTACATTTCATTTTTATCTTAATTGATACAACAGAGTGGTCGGAAGATCCAAGAGGCGACAGAACAGAAACTGAACATAGTTCAGGGCAAGTTGTGAGAAAAAGGTCTAGTAGGCTCGCATACTGGCCGTCATTATCGGCCACACGGGTAGGTTCCTGAACAATCTGAGTGAGGTCATAGGCAATGGAGAAATCATGACAGAACCTCCCCTCATCATCGGTCTTGTTTGAGTGGGTCAACCATTCGACGTTGTGAACATTGAAGTCTCCACATACGTGAATGTTAGCTGAAGGATAAGTAGAAAGGACTTGGTCAATTTTCTCAGATATGCTTTGAAAGATAGTAACTCCGCTGTTGTGGGGGCGATAGAGAGTAAATATAAATGCAGTAGTGTGAGCTAAAGCAACCCGGAAGCACATATAGGGTAAGTTAGGATCTTCCCTGGAGATGTCCCTCCCACATGGAAAGCTATCTTTAATATAGGCACATATTCCATGCCCATGGCGATCTTGGGGGTCAGATTTAGAAGTTAAGTTAGAGTATCCTGTAATTGCAAACTCATCTAGGGAAATAGCCTGTCCAATGCCAGTTTCACTTAAAAATAAAAGGTCTGGTTTAGTCTCCTGTAATTGAGTTTCAACCTGATGTTGGAGAAGGAGACATGGTAGTAGGGGTCTACGTTGGAAGTTGGAGAACCGGGTTTAATCGTATATTTTTTCTTGAAACTTGTCATGATGAAATTTTGGAATTTGTGAACTAGGTCGACAGATTTACTTAGAGCAGGACAGAGAGGGGAAACTAAGAGAGAAAAAGAAACGAAGAATTTTTTTTTTTTGTACCACATGATAAGGTAAAGCCGTAACAATTACCCACTAGTATGGCATCGAGAGGCCCCACCAGAAGCTACTGCATGGTCCAGATTCCATTCACCAAATGGCAATACAGCAGCCCCAGTACTTTGCACCTGCTGATAGGACAGCCTCCTTATTTTGTAGTCTGTTAAGGCAGAAAAGGATGCTCTAAGCAGCTTCTCCCCACATGTAGCAACAGTAATCTATCTTAGAACGTATTTGACTCTCATATAGATAGCGGATTGCATAGTTAGTAAAATATCTATTGGAGCAGAAGAATGGTCCATTTTCCGGCGATATTGGTAACGGATTTGATGTACGTTTTTCATTTCAGATCAGGTTTGAACGTCAGTCCCAGATGCTTGTCAAGATGTGGGCTGCCCCAAAACGAGAGCCATTCATTTTAATTATACCAGGTGGGATCAGAACGTTAATGATAGAAAGAGAAAAACTTGGTTTTAGACGCATCTTCACCCACCCACCCTTGCACCACTTAAGATCAGAGGAGAGAGAATCAAATAATTTTGAAACAATATTTTTACACTCTTTAAAGCAATTTCCGGTTCTACAGTGTAAAATAAAGCCATATCCCTTCCTAAAAAGAGAGCGACTATCATTGCATTAGCTTAATTGCATAAAATTCCATCATATTGCATTTCGATCCATTCGTAAATGCCATCTAATTTTATTCTTTTGTTCAATTATAAATTAAATAAACCCCAAACGCACGTTCAAGCATGGTTGTAGCGTAAATAGGTATCGCATTTTGGGTGAAAAGTGTCTTTCTGGTATATTTACTTCTGGAAATTGAGATTTTTGCTTTCTTCAATTTTTCAATAAAAAGGCTGGTATACAGATTAGTAAGAAATAAAAATGGTGGAAAATTTCTGTTCAGCGAATTATGTAAATCAGCAGAATATCCAATCTGTGACGGATATTATATTAATATAAATAATCAGTGTTAATTCAGCTAGTAAATATAATTCAAACAGTATATAGTCTTGCACGACGTTTACGTCACCTTAATAGGATTAAAGTTATATACACATGCGTAAAAAGAAATACTTTGCAAGAATACGATATAGGTAAAATATTTTCGCTTGTTTTCTTTTCCTTATAAGGAAATGGTTTCCATAATTTTTTATTGTTAAATTGTTTTTATTCAATAAGTCTGAAGAAAGGCTGTTCTTGTGAAAATTTTCAAACGCCATACTATTTGAATTTGTCCGAAAAGTCTTGAAACAATTGTAACTAACGATGAAATACACTATTTGTTGCTATCAATACATTCTTTGAAGTCTTGGTTTTTGTTAAAACCATATATATATATACTAGCAAAAGTACCCGTCGTTGACTGGGTTCAAAAACAGAAAAACAGAAAATGAACTCTGATTTATGAAAGTATGATAGGTTATGAAAAGGAAGGGTTGTAAATTTGGGTTGAATTTGGAGGTATCAAAACCAAAGCAATATATGATGAAAGTAAAAATGAAATAGATAACCCCTATAATTTATTATACCATACCTGTTCACACTGAAACACTTATCACAATATTCTGTGGATCTATATTAAAAAAACTTGTTAAACTTTGTGACATATTTCCATTCTATGGAGGCCAGGTGCGAACGAACACCCCTCATAATTTTATTATACCATATTTCTTCAAACTGAAGCATAATTATCAAAGTATACTTACACAGATAGATATGAAAAGTCTTTATTAAACGTTGTGCCTATTTCCATTCTATGGAGGCCAGGCGCGAACGCAGGCCCCACAATTTTATTATACCATCCCTATTTAAGTTAAAACATACTTATCAAAGTATGATTATGTACATCTATATCAAAAACATTCGTAAACGTTTTTTTTAAATTTTTTTTATTTCCATACTTCGTGGACCAGGCGCGTACGCAGACCCCACAATTTTAATGAACAACCGTTCTGCCAGATCAAACATACCCATTCCTGTGTCTCGATACATCTATCATTATATGTAATCAGTTTTTTTTAAAATAGTCAACCATATAGGAGCCTATTCGTGACCAGACACATATACACATTCAGCTTATATATAACTTAAAACTATGCACACCCATGTACTCGTTCCTGAATTTGCATCATTTATTTGGCGATATTTTTGTTTTATTTATGTAGTATATCAAAGTTAATTCAAGCCATTAAACTATTAAATAAAATCATTCATGATGTTCGGAAACGATTTACCGAACGTTTTTAGCAATTAGAGCTGCAATGATACCGCGATCTTATAACGAAACAAGGCCGTTGTAAGTTGATATTTCATTTATAAACTATTCCATTTAAATGACACTAATTTTAAATTTTGTAGACATTGAAATCAGCATTTGTAGCAGATGATCTTTTTAAATCATTTTCATACCAGACAATTTTTCTTTCTCATGTAAAAAAAGGAAAAAGTATATATAATTTAGTAATTTTTAGTGGAAGGAATTCCGAGAGTTGTGAAACTAAACTTAATGCCAAGAAAAGTGACAATACATCTACAACAGGTGTTTCCAAAGTACGGCCCGCGGGCCAAATCTGGCATAACAAAGACTTTAATCTAGTTTGCGGAGTTCTTCTGGAAAACAGCAAAAATATTCAGGAAAATAATTTCAAAATAGAAACGTGTGCAAATAGTGTGATTTTTCTTTTTGTTCAAGCACCAGTTTTACAAAAAATGAGAACTAATGAGACAAAACAGCATTAAACATGTGTACGCAGCGTCCTCTTCATCTACCACCCCTTGACTCTCCGCTGCTGACCTTCGTTTTCACTTGTCTTCTGCGCATGCGTAACATGAAAATTCTGCACCGATTAAGACTTCGGAAATAAATGGCCTGTTAACTCAACTTAACTGTTTAAGTTATTCACATTTCGTATTCGTTTTCTTTTGGACTTGTGCAGCCCTAAAAAGTCAACAACATAGCCCCCGTATGAAAACTTTGGAGACATCTCTGGTCTACAGGGTATTAGGGAAGACTACAGAAGATCTATTTTTGGGGGCGTTTGTTTATGAATTTTAGAGACTAAATCGAGTGTGGCGGCAATATATAACCGACGAAAATGTCGGCTTTGTTAAAATATCAAAATGAAACCCATGCCAACCTTGAATAAACAGTGCGTGGAGCGTTTCCGATGCAAGATTTGTGCATTAGAAAATGGTTCAGTCAAGTTGAACTCTTACGAAAATAGTGCCTATTTCCGCTACCCCAACTTCTATCAAAGGTTTAACGCTGGAAGTGCGAAGGAGTGTCCTAGCAATGCTTTGGATCAACAATAACTAATTTCACAAGTAGAACCGTGTTTAAGTAACAAGTATCCCATACTTTGTTAACCGTACAGGCAGATTCAACTGGAATCTACCAATAAAAGAAAGAAAGAAACAAAAATCAGTTAAATGATGAGGGTAACAGGTTCTAAATAGATGGGCGACATACACATTGGTCGATGTTTTAATTTTTACAACATTAAAAATATGGCTATACGGAATCAATGGCGATAACTGCTGCCAAGAATCAAATTTGAACTAATATTTAGCATATAACTTATAAGAACATCATTCTTACATATTTTTTCTCCCCCCCATCCAAAAAAAAGACATATTGCCATTTAGACACACGAGGCTACTATATTAGATCGTGTCTAACGGACTAGGTAGTTGAACAGGAAGAGGCCTGTTTACATTACATTTACACTTCTGAAGGTTATTACAGTAATGGAAGCAGGAAGAGAATTTTTCAAAGTCTATCAGTCCGAGGAAAGAATTTATAAGAGTAGAAAGCTTTCCTGTATTCAGGGATAACAATGAAGGGATGGGATTTTGCTGCTTGTTGTGAGTATGTACGTTGAGAGCCCACAAGTGCTAAGAGCTTATTAGAATGCATTCCATTAAAGTGTTTGCGAAACACGGATAGGGAATATTGCTGCGATGGGACAGAGATTGGATCTTGGCTAATAGTGCGAAACCTTTTAGATTTGAGACCTTTTGGACCTTGTCTAAGAGCGAGAGATTAGTGGTGGGTACACTAAATCAAATGTGGCAACAATACTCCAGACATCTTTGGCTTTGTAAAGATAGAGGATACTATAAGGTTTCAGTGATTTTTTTTTATCACAGTAAAGGGAAGTCAAATTTGCAGCAGACTTGGCAATATCTTCAATATTGTAATTAATTTTAATACCTGCGTTTCCCAGTTTCTTAAGGGTGGCTTTTACAACCGTGTGCAAAGCGAAAGCAAAATCCTGCTTGAATAACCTTATTGTTATTTGCCTCCCTACGAGCGCAGAGTTAAACACAAGGTCGGTTTTTAATGTGGAGAAAATCCACCTCCCACAAAAAGGTCACTCTGAATAGGAACAAAAATAAAAATGGCCTCGATCTAGAAGAACTTCTTCGCTGATAGAGATCAGAAAATGTGAAATGTAGCATCAGAACAAATACTACATTTTGTTTCTAGCCAAAAAGCCAGAAGCTTTTAGTTAATTTTAGCCGACCATATTGTTATTTGAGATGAGTTATACATTATGCGTTAGTACTAAGTGGTTTTCATACTTTTGTTTTCGCGCCTAAATGATTAGGTTTTGTAAACATTATGTGACTATTTTAACATTACGCGTTTTGTGGCGTCCGTAAAGTTACAGATTCAGAAACAAAACTGCGTAAACGTTTCAGTTCACATACCTTCAAAATAATACTGAAACAGCACTGGTAAAAGTTATAAAAACTGTGAATTTATTAAGATTTGTTCATCTTTTCTAAAACCTTGCGTTATATACTTTAATAGCAAACTACATGCCACACTATACTTTAGTTCTGGAATTGAGTTATGTTTGAAAAGAATACTTGAATTCTTCAAATTAGAATTAGCTATGTATTTCTTTCTACCATCCTATGCTGATTCAATCCCTAATATTTTTTTATGTTTTGGAAATTAGAAACAGAGCGACTTTCAGCGTCGACATAATTTACATGTTCGTGCCTATTCACGAACCCGTACGCATAGTAAATGGCAGAATAAGTTTTTACGTTTATATTAAAGATTTTTTTACGTAAACTTACAGAAGTTTGGAGCTAAAGTAAAAATGTTTAAAAGTAAACGAAACAACGCCCTATTTATTTGCCTCGTTGTGAGGTAAATTTAAACATTTTTTTTTAATGTGAATAAAATTCAACCCTCACCCCCCAAAAAAAAAGAAATCTAAAGGAGGCAAGTAAATAAGAACTGCATAAGCTAGCACAACAAAATGACCAATTTATTTATAACTAGCAAGTCGCCCGGTATTGCCCGGTCGTAAAATACGCTTAAATATGATATTTTGATTAATGCAGATTTCATATTTATTATTATATTGGACCCAATATATAGTAATGATTAAAAAAAAAAAGTTAAAGAAAAAAAATGACTCGTGCGCCAGCACTGAGAATCGAAACCAAAACGTTTAGCTAACGATTTACCCTTTACTTTGACGTCAATGTCTGATTTACAAAGATATGTTTACTATAAGGCTAAAAATTAAAACCTGAAGGAATAGCTATTATGTTACGCATGCATATTCGGAATACTGTTGTTCAACCATCACCTGGCAAATTCCATTCTTTTTTTTTAATTCACACTTTTGAAACGATTTTTCCGTGTAACACCCAAATATAAAGTTTCGCATGGGTTCGAACACCCTATATGAAGTTGCATGTCTGTAGACCAAAAAGTGTCAGAAGTTGATAGACAAACATTTTAAACAAATCTATATACGCATGCATAGAAAGAGATTTGTTTACTGCAAATATTACGCAAGTATAAATCATGTAGACTATCTGCATCTGTATAATTACACGTAATAGTTAACTAAACATGATCATCCCATAAGAAAACCGAAAAAAAAAACTAATAAGGAATTAATTAAAATAAATGTTTAAAAGAATATGCAAATTAGCAGATAAATGCAATTCCGCGATCCATATATAACAAAGTTGTATTTTCTTTTTAAATAAAAAAAAAAAGTTTTTTTAATATGAATATTAATACCTCCCCCCCAATTTATAGGAGTACAGGTATTACTTCTGTTCAACTCCAAACAAAGTCTATTGCCATTGAAGTGTAATGGACCAAGCACACAATGGAAAAAATATGGTGGAGAGCATGGATTCACGATGTTTGTTAACATTACATTTAAATTTCTGCACGTCGGTACGGTCGGAGAAACTGAGGAAATTCCAAATGCGATCGGTTCGGGGAAAAGAAACTATTAGAGTTAAAAATCTTCCAGCATCCAATAACCCCTGCAGTGAAGGGGTGTGATTTTGCTGCTAACTGGTTGGGTCGAGGGATAAAAGATGCAGCAAGCCAGCCATTGATGATACGTACAAAGAACGTTTATGAATGAGGATGGCAGAAGTTAATAATGCAACACATATCACCCTTCATTCGGACTGTCCGCTTTAACTTTTTATTTGCATCGAGTTCATTTGATACGAAAGTGGCGCTACCCTGAGCACCGAATTCCACTCACGTGTTAAGTTGCTCTTTTTTTTTTTATAGAATTAAAAATGCCTTTTTAAGTTCAGAAACTACTTTATTATAGCTCACGGTCTCAAAATATACAAGTCTAAAAAGGCAAGAATTATTTTTCGAAAGTCAACACTAATAACCGATTTAAAAGTAAATTTGGAATAGCTCAAGCAGGACCTGAATGGAATAGGTCAGATAGAAATAAACAGAAAAACGTTAATATAAAGGGTGACCCATAAAAATATAGTAGAAAGGAGGAACATTCTTTAATTGTTTAAATAACCTGTAGCGTTTTTTTTATATATTTATATATATATATATATATATATATATATATAAAAAAAGCTGGAAGTGCGCCCCTATCGATGCATTTATTGGCACGTTTAATTTGATCTAGATTGTCAAGATTATTTGCATGAACTTTTTTCTTTAATAAAAATCACATGATGACAAGACGGGAAACGTGGTGGCCATAACCCTTTGTTTATTGTTCTCTTTTCCGCAAACATGTCGTGCGTCAGTCATTTGTGAGACGTGTGGCATGTGGTGCCGTCTTTTTGGAAAAAGAATTACACTTTGTCTTGGTGTCAGTCGTCGAGAGAAAGATTAGATAGATCATGCTACTTTAAGTGGGACACCCTGTATAATCTTGATGTAAAAGTAGAGTATACTAAAAATTTCAGAAAATAATCCAATAGATTTGTAATTAGATCATAGTTTTGAATTGAGATGACGATTGATTATTCCTATTTGGATTCTTCAAACTATTATTTCTAATCTAGAGTTATTTTCTCAACGGTTGATGTCACATCTGAAGCTTAAGTGCATATGATCGAACTATTAAATCTGTTGAACTCTGGAATCTGCGTGGAATTTCGAACGGAGCAGGATTTGATACTCAGAAGTCGGATGCTCTCGTTCTATCAGCCATGCTTGGATAAAAGTCCCAAGTAAAATGCAATTGTTTTTTTTAAATCGCCCGCATTGAGGGTTGAACTTTTTACCTCCAGAAGAGCTTAAAATTGATTTATATTATCCACTACTCCACAGATTCTTGCGGATGTTGGATTGATGTCATATTTATTCTCTATTAAAAAATCTATTGGGGGGGGGGAGTCAATCATTGACATCATAAAATGTTTTTCAGAAATCACCCCCGCTTTCTTCGAAAATGAACATTAATTTTAAATTTAGAGATTTTTTTTTACCTAGAAAAAATTTATGCCCAAATTGATTGATATCTTATAAGCGGAGAAACTGCTAAAGACACACACACACACACACACACACACACAAACAAAAAACGTTGAATTATCTCTTTAAATTCATGGCGACCATTACTGTGTACTATTAAAACTTGAATTTATGGGGGAAAAACATAGGTTTTAAAGTTGCTAATATTTTCTTATCACAAATATGTCCCAAAAGGTTTCCTGTTATTTTAATTTACAGTAGAACCCCGGGATACCGAGACTCTAAAATACGCGTTTTTTTCAGGTTACGATGCTTTTCCGGCCCCTGGTTACAGTATTTGCTCTACCCCACGGTGTTATTTATGTTATTTGATTTTGTTACTAATTTTTAATGCTGTATCCCGGAGTTTTACCGTTACTCAATAAGCGACAATAATTTCAAGAATTAAAAGTCAACTAACACGGATAAAAGTGTATATTTTTTATACTCGCTGTTTTCCAGCTGTTGCCAAAACAAGGCACTTCCTAAGAGGGAGTGGGCAATCTACGGGCAAAAGAAAGATGGGAGGGGTTCTTGGGGTATGCGGTGACCTCCAGAATAAGTACCATCAGGGTGGGTCAAGAAAAAAAAAAATTATATCGAGAAAGGTGGTTCTGGATGTATTCTAACAGCTACAATAAATAAGGGACGCGACTCGTTCACAAAACTAAGGGATTTTCTTTAATTAATTCATCACTATGCTTTTAGTTAGGGATTTTCTTTAATTAATTCATCACTATGCTTTTAGTTAGGGATTTTCTATACGGATCTATGCTAAATTTTATTTCGTAAAAAACAACAAAAAAAATTAAAAGTCGGATTATTGAGTATGCATATGATTTAATATACTCGTTATCTATTAAAGTGAGAATGTGTGCGTGTGCGGACACTTAACCTATATACTCAACGAATATTTGATCTACAGACTTGAAATTCGGTATAGAGGATATTCAGACATGTGGAAAACTTTTTAATCAATTTTCATCCAGACAAAAGAGATTCTACGGGGTCAAAATTGAAAAATTCTTATCTGGCCATTATTTACTACATTGTTGTAGATTTTCCAGAAGTCTGGAGTTCCTAGTTTTTGTGCTTCGATGCGCTTTTTAGTGGTTTCCGTAAATTCTCTCTTAGCTGTCGCTATTTCTTTCTTAACGTTATTTCTAGCTTCTATATACTTCAGTCTGTTTGAACTGGACTTATGTCGGTTAAACCTACGGTATGCATGCTGCTTTTGAGCAATGGCAGTTGCGCAAGTCGACGTAAACCATTGGGGAGAGTGGGGCTTACTATAAAATTTCCGCATGGGAACATGCGCTTCGATTGCAGTTTTGAACCATTCAGTGGTCTCGTTTGCACACTATTCAGCAGGGAGAGAAAAATATTTCTCCATGGGGCATCTCTGATTAGTTCCCTGATGGCTTCTCAGTCAGCCTTTTTATAAAATCTCGTTGTTTTGAGCACTGGCTCTTCAGTTTAGGGCGATTTCAACCATTATCACTGCAGTTATGCAGTCATCGGGAGCTGTGGTCAAAAACAGATCTAGAAGTGATGTGTGTTGTTCTTCCTGGTCAGGGAAACGGGTTGGAAACGTAACAGTTTGTGATAGGAAGTGAGATATGGTGAAGCTATGAGTTGTGCTGCCCGCTGCATCTGTGTAAGTAGAGAATCCAAGCCAGTTTTTGTGGTGGACATTAAAGTCACCAAATACATGTATTTGTGCGCTAGTGTCGTGGGACAGTGCCGTGTCTATGCTGTCATAGACTTTGTTTATTATGGTGCAGTCCTGAGTCGAGGGAGAGCGGTAGAGAAAATAAAAGTAGCTAATATTGTGTTGCATGTTTAGTCTAAAGCACATAAAGTCTTGATCATCCGTTTCTAAGGTTGTTTCGCTAGTCAGGGGCAGGGTATTACGAATGTAAACTCCAAGTCCGTGCATATGTCTGTCAGAGTCCTTACGGCAAAGTGGGAGATATCGAGGCATGTTAAAGTGGTTAGAGGGGATGGAGGAGTGTAGGTTAGTCTCACTTAGTGCTAAGATATCCGGGGTATTTGTTAAGAGAAATGCTTCAACATCAGCTAAATTAGTTTTAAGCCCACGGATATTTGTGAATGCAAGCCTCAAGGGAGGAGGCAAGTTGAATTTGTTTGTCCCTAAGCCTGGTTTAAGCTTATTTTTAGATTGTACTGTCATATTTTTTTAAAAGAGTTTCGGTTTAGGAAAGGGGGAGCTAAACAAGAGGTTATGCAGGAAGTGAACTGTTTAGCAAAAACAATACTCGCATGCACGTGTTTAAGTTTTTACCCATTAATTTTTTCAATTTTTAAAAAAGAAATTAAACGTTACGTTTAATACCTACGGTATTTCTATTTATAATAAATAAAAATTCTGCATTAATTTATATATAAAATTTATGCGCATTTTACGACCGGGCAACACAAAAAAAAATGCAGTAAAATTTATAAACAAGCCCCGCATAGTTCTTTTTGCTAAAGAGAAAAGAATATTTTAACCCATACACTAATCTTAATCCACCCGGCTTGTAGTATGAACACGTAAGTAGACTTACATATTCTTAAATATGCAAAAAGCTGTGACAAGTTTAACCGCAAATAAAGTTAAACAAGACCGATAGCCATTAGTCGCGTGCTCTCGTGTAATGAATGAATACGTGAATGTAGGGTTGACATGAAATTCTTAAAGATAAACTAAAATGACCGAAAAATGGGCTGAAATGACTGTAATAAATAAAAAGTAAATGGCTTAGAATGACTTTAATGAACTTAAGGATGAATTGAATGACCTTAAGAATGACTCGAATCCTTAAAAAATAACTGGAATCCTTCAAAAACAACTTGAATGATCTGGAGAATGACTTGAATGGCTTTGAAACTGACTGGTTGTAAAGTGGGTGATAATTTTACATTAAATTAATACAGAAAAGTGATCCCTCACTTTATATCACAAAGTTAGAAACATAACTACAGCATGTAGTAAGAACAGATACTACACTTTGATCTTGTCCAAAAGGCAAAGAAAAGGGTATTTATTTGATCCCCCACTGAGCAAATTAGGCACAAGGCCGATTTTTAATGTGAGGAGTGAAGGGGAAATACGGACCAACTCCCCGGTGACAATTGGTATGAAGGGTTGCCCCTACATTGACCAAGGTCTTATATGTGGGGTTGCCCCCACATATGGTCTTTGCTTGCAGTATCTGCCAGAACAGCCAAAAGGTCAAGAAAAGCTTAAAAAGCCAAGAACAACATCTATTAACAACAGACCTTTGATCTTAACCAAAAAGGCCAAGCACAAAAGTGTTACGGACAGACCGATAGACGGAGTGACTTCTAGAGTCGCTTGCACGCGACTAAAAATATTAACATATTTGATACGAATTTTTCTTTGTATGTAACTAGCACGCCGGATCGTAAAAAAAAATACGCTTAAATATGTTATGAATTTATTCAGAATACGCATTTATAATTATGGAACCAATTTTCTATTGATTATATTGTGGCTAATATATAGTAACGATTTCGAATATTTAAAAATATTTAGCGCTTGAGCGTTATTTGTTACCATCTAAGCTAACAACAGATGGATATGAAAACTTTAAAAATTAGCAGACTTTAAACGTATAAATATATTTACGCATGCGTAGAGAAACACTTTAAGTCAACTTACGCCTGCCAAGTTCCAATTTTTACCTCTTAACAGCTATTTTTGCGGGTTAAAAACCAAATTGAATTTGTTCACGGATTCGAATCTCCTATGTATGAAGTTTAAAGTCTATAGACTAAGAAAATAATAGTAGTTTCATAGAGACCGTTTCACAAGCACATACAAGGTCTCTCTCTCTCTCTCTCTCTCTCTCTCTCTCTCTCTCTCTCACACACACACACACATATATATATATATGGGGGATTTAAAGGAAGAGAATAAACTCAATTCTTTAAAAGGATACTTATTGGGATAATGCAAAGCTCAAAATGTATTGGAGCTTATATAGAAATCAATAAAGAAAGAAAATAACGATATAATATATAAGCCTGAAGAATCCTAGAGTGAATGAAACGCGAAATATTCAGTGTAGCTTAATCGTCATATACATTTTATAACTTACTAACTAGCTCTACCTACGTATTGAGCACTTTTGAAGTAAATACTTAAAGTTTACGCATAAATCTATACTTTCGTATATTAATTTTATGTGAGTAAATTAAGTAGTTATACATATATATATATATATGTATATGTATATATATATTCATTTATTCAATAAGGATATACATCAAGTTTTTTTTTGGTGTCACTTGGCTATTTAGATGTTTATATTTTTGCACTTATTTTGCATATCCATTTTATTCCCCTATTTTTATTCTCTTATATTTGCACCTCTTAGAACTCATCTATTATCACTATATAATCGTTATATTTTTATATCTTTTCATCCCATACTCCTTTGTATCGATCCCGTTATTCTATCATTTGTTTATCCTCTATTTTATTCAACTAAAATCTTCCTATACTAGCATTTCAGTTCGGCGTTGCCCGGGTCTTTGGAAGTGTGTGTTGAGCAAAAAAAAAAAAAAAAAGTGGTAGTAGAAAGGCAGGCTCAAACCCGTACCGCGAAGGAGGAAAAGAACGGGAGAAAAAACATGACGTCTTTGCTGTTACGATCACCGCTAAACCGGAAGTGACGTAGGTTTAAATTAAGGCTAGACAATTTAAAAGAAGAGATGACTTTCGAAGATATCGGCGAAAAAAGCGACCCCTCTCTTTAGAAAAATGCCTTGTGAAGAAATTAATGTTTTTAGCCAATTTTTCGGTATTTGTTGTCTGAAGGGTCGAGCTTCAAAACGATACTGATCTTGTGAAAATCTGCCGCCTCTGTTGAAAGTTTTAGGCAGACATGCAAGCATACATACATACATTTATATATTGGTAGCTCAAATTTTCGACCCAAACCGATTAAAAAGCTTGCCCTATCTCTGAATACCCTTTTTGTAAATTTCAAATGTTTAGACCAGAAATTGTCTGAATAATTTGGTAGAGACCGCAGAGGTCAAATTAAAAAAAAAAAAATTGACCCCTAATATGAACCCTTAACATTCATTGTTTTGGACTCAAATCAAGTTATTAAGTTAGATCTATGTCCAAGGAACCTATATCTAAAATATCAAGTGTGTAGACCCAAAATTCGCGGAGGAGTTTGATAGAGTTCTCAAATGTCAAATCGTTGAACTTTGACCCTTTAACAGCCAAATTTCTGGCCGAAAACGGATCACATAGATTTTCCCAAATCTCTATACCCTGTATATCAAATTTCGCATCTGTAGACTTAAATTTGACAGAGTTATTGCGTAGGGAAATCTACACACACACTTTCACAGATATAGAGATAGATTGCATCCTTTATAGTTTATTCCCTCACATTTATTATCTTAATATTATTCGTAATAATATTTCCTTTAAGCACTGTTATAATTTCAGATACCCCCTTTAAAATATACCGACATAGCATGAGTCCTATATTTAATGTAACCCATTTCCATAGCTATTACCCTTTAATACATATGACCAAACAAGCATCTTCCTTCAATTAACGTACCCTATATTCTCCCAGAGAGTCTAATCACACATTTTTGTCCATTATGACGGATATGCCATATACCTACCTGCATTATATTATAAAAATTATACTCCTATATCACAAAGATCGATTTAGCTCCACTAAACAGCCTCAATATTTTATTTCACTCCTAATGTAACTATTGCTTGACGTCGCATCCCTATCATGTTACCTAGCATCCTCTCTCTTCTGATGAGAAGCATTAGGCTTCGAAATACCATGGTATAAAGAGTTCTCATTTAACCTACACCCCAACTGATGTATACTCTTATTGAATAAAGGAGTAAATCCCTCTCTCTCTATATATATATATATTACTATATTTTTATATCGCAAATTTCTTTTAATATATATATATATACATATATATATATATATATATATATATATATATGGTAGCTTTCTTCAGTCTTGAGAAACTATGATGACCCACTGTGTGTCTGCGCAAGGAATTTTTGTGACAAGAGTTGCGCAATCTCTTACTGCAAATCTCCTGAGTCAGTATTGTTAAATACCAGTGACAAGTAAAGGTTCAAGACGACTGGTAACAATGCCCAGAGCACATACAGCACCTAGAATTCCATCTGATAACAGCCAGGCCCCACGTTACGTAACTCAAGTGATTAGACGAGAACCGGTATGTCAATGTGATATATATATATATATATATATATATATATATATATATATATGTGTATGTATAATAACTGGATACATTATACTCGCTAAATGTTTCAGTTGGTATTGGACACTCAGTATAATTTGCAGATAATCATATTTTTAAATGGTGACTCTAATTGCATAGGAATGCAACCATGAAAATAAAACGAGGATAATTAACGCGATTATCGTCAGTCATTTGAATACCTTTTTTGTTGGAGTTAAACTTTATGAAAACCGTCATCTTTCGTTATTAATACGTAATAAAATATTTAGTAACACTGGCGCATGTGCATATTAAAATAGTGAGGATAATTTTTAGTGTCAATAGTACAGATTTACGAGTAAACCAGAAAAAGTTTCAACTCAAAGTCAGCATCAAACGTTGTACAGTCAGATGCAGTTCTTAAACATTTCCTGTTTTAGGTTGTTTACTTTTGTGCCTTAAGTTTATACCTTTCGAATAATGTTACTGATCAATAGATATATTGTTAGTTGAAAGTACTGGATTCTTAATGCCCTCCCCATGTTAATAGCATTCTAAATAATCTTGTGCAGTTTACTAATCGTGCTTAAATAACATTATTTTAAAAATCCATTAACTTGGCAAGGAGGAGTGCTTTGTTAATTCTATCCTTTCACCTAACAATTTAATAAATTTGGAAAACACTCTCTCGCTGGAAGTCATATTACGAGCTAATTTTGGATGGACACTGCAAGGGACCGAGTCGTGGGTTCTTTCTGGTTTGCCGACTTACGTTTGGTTGAAAAGTTTCTTTCCGCGAAGAAATATTGCCCTTCATTAACCAAAATACTAATCCTAAGTCCAGGCTGCCAACAAGTTTGGTGGCTTTGTTGAAATTGACTTAACAGAAAAAAAGGTGCTAGTGCACTTATTTAAAAAAAAATAGTATTTTCAAGTTTAAAGTTTTATGATATGTTTTTATTAAATTATAAGGTTAAAGTACGGAATAGATACAAAACACCGTCCCTATGTAAAGTGGCTTTCTAAATGCTAACGTTATTATTTCAGCACGGATCAATGTGCACTAGTGCCAATATATTACAGTCTCGAACAATTTTCCTTACAACACTTACCCCCCCCCCCACACAAAAAAAAAACAAAAAACAAAACAAAACAAAAAAAAAAACAAACAAAAAAACACACATTACCTTTATTTTACGGCAAATCTACGTCCGGGTGGCAATACAGAAAAAACAAAAAAAAAACAAACAAAAAAAAACGCCACGAGTTTAACGGGACTGTTAAAACTAATTTCGCCGTTTGTTTTAGGATAATTTAGGTAATTTAATGATGAACAAAAATAGCCATTATAAAAGATTAGTGAAGATAATTCGACCATCGATATTAGTTCGGAATTTTTAAATAACAGATTCCGTCATCAACGACGAAAACCACCAAGAAAATTCTGCATCCTCAAAATCTATTATAACTTAAAAATAGTCTCTTATTTTATAGCATACAAAAATCAATTTGTGTTTGGTTCGTCAGTTCTTCTTGTGGATGCAGCACGTTGGCAAGAGTAGATAAAATGAAATTTGTCAATGAAGTTAAGTTGATAACTCAGTCAATGCAGTATAAGCACAAACCGGAAGTTTTTAGAAAGTAATTTAAAATTGGATGTTAAACAGGCCACAATGCCTAGACCTAATCGAATCTTGTCGCATAGGTTGCTGTTTATCAGTCAACGAAA
Source organism: Euprymna scolopes (assembly GCF_053919585.1). NCBI lineage: Eukaryota > Metazoa > Mollusca > Cephalopoda > Sepiida > Sepiolidae > Euprymna > Euprymna scolopes. The sequence goes on along the minus strand of NC_136484.1, from coordinate 19,222,506 downwards.
TCAACTTATGTGACGACGCATATATATATATATATATATATATATATATATATATATATATATATATATATATATATATATATAAATTATCAAACGAGAGTAAACGTCTCCTACTCTATTAAAGTTTCACTTTAATGAGATTATGATAAGAATCGCTGGCACTTCCGGTTTCTTTGTTCAATAAACGTGATTTCATTGGTCACCTGTTTTTAACACTTTCAAATAACCGAATTTTAAAGAAAGTTTTATTTTCAGCATTTTTATGGAGAAATGTGATTTTTTTTATTACTAATAGCGGTGAATTTAATTTGGAGGATAATGTTAAAAATATAAAAAATAAATTTGTATGAATCAGGAGAGAACTTTTTATTTTTTGATAAACTTGATTTGTTTTTCGTTGGCATTATTTTCTCCAGATTATTCTAGAATTACGCACTTACAAGATAGACCACCTGTTGGATTTGGGCAGCATTAAGTGACAGTTGTGGTGTGAAACCAATTGGATTCGAACCTGGTATACCTTGATCGTAAGCCAGCATCGTGTTTCGCTGCACCACCGTAACATCTTGTTAAGAATGTGAAGTAAATGAAATTTTCATTGAAATTAAAATTCAGTTTCTTTATTTCTTTACATTTTTGAAAGAATATTAAAAAAACATTCCGATTAAAATTGTTAAAACAGCATCATTTAAAACAATAAACCGGAATTTTCCAAGCATCGTTAATATCACTCACTTTAAAAAGTAGTAATGGGATAATTTATTGAATAATCGATATCCTGTCGGATGAATTCGATTTCTGTTAAATAGCATGCATAGAATTGCCAACCAAAAAGATAATTACGAACTGAAAATGTTAACATTATTACTAATCCCATTTTATGAAGAATTTTTCATCTGGATTTGAAATATAATGTAAACCATCTATTAATCACATACTTCGAAATAAACTTGACGTTTTAAGTAGAAAATTCTCATATAAGTTATGCAGCGATTCCAGAACGAAATAATTGCTTAGAACATCAATTTCATTCCATCTACATTCAGCGAATCATCTTTCCGTATTCATTTGTAACTACGAATGTGAAAACGTTTTCCTTCTTTAGATTTTTGCATATCTAAAGATGGTGTACAATGTACCGAAACGTTGTATCCAACCAATAAAGCCTTTATTGCATTCGTCTTGATTATACTGGCACACCTCCCGGCGTTGCCCGATCCTAAAATACGCTTAAATACGATACTTTAATTTATGCAGAGTACGTATTTATTATTATCTTTGTAAGGAAAGACAAAATCTCGAATTTAATGTAGTTTCTATACAATTTTCTCCGTTTCCCTGGTTGTAATTTCCATAGTATTTTTTTTCTATTAACTTCACTTTAATTTACCTCGAAGCGAAGTACGAAACCGCTTAGTTATCCTTTTAATTCTTTTATTATTTAAATCCATTATGCTTAACAAAGAAATATAGTTTGTTTATTTCCATTCTCTCTCTCTCTCTCATATATATATATATATATATATATATATATATATATATATATATATATATATATATATATAACTACTTAATTTACTCACATAAAATTCATATACGAAAGTATAAATTTATGCGTAAACTTTAAGTATTTACTTCAAAAGTGCTCAATACGTAGGTAGAACTAGTTAGTAAGTTATAAAATATATATGACGATTAAGCTACACTGAATATTCCGCATTTCATCCACTCTAGGACTCTTCAGGCTTATGCGCGCATAATCCTGAAGAGTCCGAGAGTGGATGAAACGCGGAATATTCAGTGTAGCTTAATCGCCACATATATTTTATAACTTACTTTATATATATATATATTTTTTTTTGACATAGGCGTCACCACTTATCAAGGCCGATAGGCCACTCAAGGATAAGGGTTAAAGAGTGTACAGTAGTCAAAAGGACAATATAGTAATCGATAGTAATGGAAGTTCGGTAAATTTGTTAACTTAAGTGGAACGGCTCATCAGAAACTTGTTCACGTTGGACTTGAAGACAACCATATTATAGACAGCTGGAAAGCAGGAAAACGGAAGACAATTCGACAGGCGTGCAGTTCTAAGAAAGAAGCTTTGATCATGGAATCTACGCTTAGGTTTAGGCACAGATAAAGAGTGGGGAAAATTATTGATAATGTTTTCAGCTAGTCGAGTGTTTCTTGTGAAAGTTTGGCGAGGGGTGACCATAGATTGAAGCTCAGTCGAACACTTTCCATGAAAATAAGGCCTTTGAGATTTGAAAAAAAAAATCACTCGACCGCCAGCCGAGTGTGAGGGAAAATTTACTCGCCCTACTTTATGTCTTTGTTTCAGTCAAGAATAGTAAATAATTTTACAACAATTCAAGAAATTACCGTATGTATAATCTAACAAGAAAACATTTGTTTAACTCTTGTAAAGCAACTATTTTATTACTACAAACATTTCAGTAAATATTCAACAAAACGTTAAAATACAACACCAGTTTCTTTATATAGAATCATTCATATTATTGTTCCCTAGAAATAAGAATCATTTCTTCGGATGCTGATACGTAGTATCAAAATGACAATTGAAATATAAATAATTCAAGACTGTGTTCATTGGAACCGTTAGAAAACGAATATATCTAACTTTATGCACAAAGAAAACATATTGTAAAATCACACACTTGAAATAAATATATTTTAAAATGCAAAACAAATATTAGAGATTCATTTTTTCATTAAAACATTTCAATATGAAGTCTCTAATTGAGAAATATTCTGAAAGACACAATTGGGTATCGATGATTTTTTGAAAGTTGCGCAAAAAAGAGCATGCAAATATCTAAATTTATATAATTGAGAAAAATATGATTACTTATTTGTATTATTTAATTTTCGGTGCATGCTTAACGGAACGATGCGTTTTTTCCTTTTTCAAATGTTCGTCTTTACTTTTGTAAGTATGAAGTATATGTAGTTGTAGCGTCGAAGAATTTTTTTCCAAATGAATTTCAAAATCAGAGAGCTAAATGAAGGCGACATTTTGGCTACACGCCGAATTTGTAAATTTGACCTCTTGTTGACCTTTAGCGTGACCACTCTTTTTTCAATACGATATTCCAACGGTCTCACAGCTAGAGATGAAAGAATTCACAAATGATGAGACATAGGTCTTCTAAGTTACCGCATATTTGAGGGTCGTAAAATAAATGAGTTTTTCCTGTTTCTTTATTTAAAGAAATTTTATCGACTGGCGGGCGAGTGATTTACGCCCCAAGAAATTTTCAATCGACTGTGGCGACCGGTCGTGTAAAGTCTCAAAGGCTGTATATATATATATATATATATATATATATATATATATATATATATATATATATATATATATATATATACGTACACATCCTTTGAGACCGATCGCCACAGTCGATTGAATATATATATATATATATATATATATATATATGTGTGTGTGTGTGTGTAAGTTAAAGGAAGAGAATATATTCAATTCTTTAAGAGAAGACTTATCGGGATAATAGAAAGCGGAGAAATCATTGGAGCTTATTTAGAAGTAAACAAGAATGGAAAATGCCATAGCATAAAGAGGCCCCTACTTACCCAACAACCCTAAATAAATCTGTATCCTTGTTGAATGAATGTAAATATATGTATATTTTAGTTTTTTTGTCTTCATTTTCCATTCTTGTTTACTTTATATATATATATTAGTCATCCACATACAGTACTGTTTCCCTGTATCACAGCTCATCAGTGCGGCTAGACAGGGAACAACCACAAGCCAAGATCGAAACCCGACCGCCCAAACGCCAGTCAAAGCTTCTAACCATTCCGCTATACGACTGCTGCTGTGCAGGTAGTGAATCAACGTCCAAATTCCGAAGCTCGATTTGTTTACACAAAGAGCATCGGTTAATACGCTAATGGTAGTTTGTATATTACTTCCCAATATGCTCAACCCAAGATAGGGAACATATATATATATATACCAAAAAACAAAAAATAAACGGGCAGGTGAAATAATTAAAATTTCCTTAAGGCCTTATCGTCTGACCCTCTAAGAGGAAACGTCAGAATGATTAATTAAAAACTAAGAAACGAATGAGGAAAGAAGGGAATTTGGTTTCAGATTTTTTTTTTCTTCTCACTGGTCTTCCAACTGAAACCAAATTCCCTTCTTTCCTCATTCGTTTCTTAGTTTTTAATTTATCATTCTTACGTTTCCTCTTAGAGGGTCAGACGATAAGGCCTTAAGGAAATTTTAATAATTTCACCTGCCCGTTTTTTTTTTTTTTTTTTTGGTATTTAAATTAAATTATGTTTCTCTGAAATTTCTCCTTCCATTTTGCTGTACCAAGAATTTACTTATATGTATATTTATATTTTGTGTATATTTATATTTTGTGTACAGAAAGTTGTTAGTTGAGACAGATCATTGGTACCGTCGGTTTCAAGCCCGATAATAAGGCCCGTTTAAGGTATCCTTATCAAGCTCTCTTCAGCCAATATTCGTCTCTTATATATATGTGTGTGTGTAAGAGGTCACTGTGTTAATTCGTTATTAGTGATAGAATATTTTGCTTTTTTGTTTTCCTCTTTCTCTTACATATTTTAAATAACCAGTATTTTATTCAAAGAGAAACAACATTTAAAGTTTGTCTTTCTGTACCTGCTATTATTGAATATGTTATCATTCAAGAACTATCGTGTTTGAATATATGGTTAAGTGTTAGCTTTACTCATTTAGATCTGCTTTAAAGCTTCACCGTCACTCATTTTGCGACCAAATTTCAAACAATTTTGGCAGTTCATTTTGAAATAAAAACTTTCAATTTTCGTTCATTAAAACAGAAGTTATAATGAAATTACTGGTGTTTAAAAGTTCTCAGAATTAGTAAGGAACGCGAGGGACGGTTTCTTCCGATTGATTGCTGGTTACCATATCTACTTATTCAATATTGACGTTTTAGAGACGGTTTCTTCTGATTGGCTGTTTGTTACCATAGCAATTTTTTGTCGTCGACACCTTCATAAATCATAGCGGGAATGTCGTTCGCATGCCATCTTATTTGGGTTATGTAGAGAGAGTTAACAAAAGTGATGCTCTATACTGTGCTAGGGCTGATAATTTTTCGCTTACGACGTCGCCCGTTGATTATTTCTCTCTATCCTTTTTTTCCTTCTTTCTGTTTATTTACTTAATTGAATGTTTTATTTGATATTTTTATTTAGTCAATTTAAGAAATTGGTAATACATTTTTTTGTGGATTGTTGACAGTGCGTATGATATTGAACACACACACACACACAAAAAGAAAATATTATGTCAAAGCAAAGCGTGGAAAAATCATGGATTACATAGAAAAATGCGAGCATGAAAAGTAACATGGATAAGATTAAGCTTAGAAAAGCTAAAGGACTAGTTGTTAAAACTGAAAAAGAAAACAAGATATTCTAGTAAAAATATAATGAATTTATAACTTAAAATATTGCAGCAACTAAGGCTGTGGCACTGTATGTGTTGGTGTCGATTCTAGCTGAGAACACTAAGTCATATTTGTTATTTTTACTTTTGAAATCACTGCTATATATTGCGTAAAATATAAAATAATAATTGATAGACAATTGATTCTATGATAATAAATACAAAATCTGCAGAAATGAAAATATTCTGAATCGTATTTTACGACCGGGCAACGCCAGATGGTTACTTTGTACTTTTTATAAGAGGATACTTGTTTGTTGAGATATTCTATTCTGTAAATATTAATAGTTCGACAGAGCTATAGCTGTAAAAGTTGTTGTACTTATCGCATATGTACGCTGGCATATATACATGTTTTGCTATTGTGCAGATTCTGTTGTTGCTATTTTTTAGTTACCTTGTAGAGAGTGTACCAAGTCATTATATAATATAATAGAAAATTCACTGTTTAAATTTGTACTGTAGATATTAGAACTTAAATTTCAAAATTTAACGTTTTAAAAGACCAGCCACATGCAAGATTAAAAAAAAAGAACTATTTATTTATTAAAATTCAATTCAAATTTTCGACCAATATAAACAGTCTTCGGGAAAATTCAGATAATAAAAGTTTAAAAGGACTTCTTGATATTAGAATATACTAGCAAAAGTACCCGTCGTTGACTGGGTTCAAAAACAGCCTACAGAAAATGGACTCTGATTTATGGAAGTATGATAGGTTATGAAAAGGAAGGGGTCTAAAGAGATAGTAAAAGAAATAATAAAAATATGACCCACTGAGTCAACCATTGGGCTTAAGTTTAATTATGTTCAATGAACGGTATCCGGCGAATAGGTCAGAATAGATATTATATTTTGGCATTAGATATCTAATCGAATTAATCGACATATACACACACACTCATCGGCAACTAGATTGTGTTGGCAAGAAAATAACGGTTGGTTGAAAAACAGATTTAGATGGAAAAGCCAGAAGGATAGAATATGGAACCATTTTTAAATTCAGCCAAGTAAACTAAACATTCAATGGTCGAGTGTTTGTTCAGAATGTTACCGTTCCAAAAAGGCCCATATGACTCGACAGAAGAAACGATTTTACAAATTTGGCGAACGTAGTACCGCACTTCCGCTATTGATCATAGTCATTTCAGCTGTCACTCTGGTGAAACGATGCTTGACCAATGCCTATGCTTCTGTAGTTGCAGTAGCGAATGTTCTCGCTTAGCTGAATGCTTTTCAAATCGGCTCGTTAGCTGATCTAAATTGTAGACACTCGATGCTGCTTGGTTGGCAGAGTTACATGTTGATATGTGCCAAGAAATCTTTTTTTTAACACTAATTGGCGTTTTAAAATAAAGTTAGGCGTATGATTGTCTGACTAGAAACTTTGCTTCAGCTATCAGTAAAATAACAGTTTTCACTCGCCTATGGATAACAATTTTAGCTCATCTATGATTAAATGGCGACAAATAGCAATTTTCCCTCCAATATTTTTTTAAAATAACAAATTCCATTTTCCATTTCAAAATAGAAATACATAGCAATTATCCGAGCTATCGACAAAATTGCAACAAATATAAATTTTCAATAAGTTATGTCGTAAAATACGCTTATATATATATATTTAAAAATTTTTTTTTTTATTACATTTTCACCCCAAACAAGGCAAATTGCCACTTTGGTGTAGGGGGCTACTATCAGGGGAAACAACTACTGGGGTACTATGTAGGGATTTGGGCAGCAAGGCCCTGGCAATGCCTTTAATGTAATTGTTCCAACTCATGTTTCCTGTGAACGTTAGGCCAAGGAGTTTGAAAGATGGACTCTCAGATAAAGAGTCGTTGGCCATTGCTATGGGTGGTAGAGAGGGTTTCTTGTAATTATTGAATGAAACTAGTTTAGTCTTGGCAGCATTGAACGCGACCAACCACTTTTGTCCCCATTCCACTACAGATTGGAGGTCTTCATATATATATATATATATATATATAAATATATATATATATATATATTAATTCATGCGAATTTCGTATTTACTGCTACAGAGATAATTCTCTATTGAATATTATATATATATATATATATATATATATATATATATATATATATATATATATAAAGTTCTTGATGATCCGTCCTCTTAAAAAATCCAATTAGCCAAACTTCCACTATTAACGATTATTACGCGACATTTCTCTATTGACTACTATATCCTCGAGTTCCCTACGTGATGATTCCTTTGTAAATATATAGTGCTGATTTGAAAAGGTTAAAAAATGAGTTGGCTGTTATCAGCTAGAATCGAAACCAAAACATTTAGCGCTCCAGCCACAGTCCCTACCGTTTGAGGGAACCCGGCTAAATTGATAAGAAATAAAAAGAAATAACTCGAATATAATGAATGCGGTAAAATAAATAAATGAAATCTAAATTACAGGAAACGTTTAATATGACGTGTTGCAAATAAAACGCCAAAGTAAAGCAAGGGATTCGAAAAGAACACATAAAACTAGATTTTTTACACACACATAAACTGATATATATATATATATATATATATATATATATATATATATATATACTAGCAAAAGTACTCGTCGTTGACTGGGTTCAAAAACAGCCTACAGAAAATGGACTCTGATTTATGAAAGTATGATAGGTTATGAAAAGGAAGGGTTGTAAAGATATAGCTTTTAATTTCGGGGTATCAAAACCAAAGCAAAATATGATGAAAGTAAAAATAAAATAGATAAACCCCACAATTTATTATACCATACCTGTTCACACTGAAACACTTATCACAATATTCTGTGGATCTATATTTAAAAAACCTTGTTCAATTTTGTGATCTATTTCCATTCTATGGAGGTCAGTTGCGAACGAACACCCCATAATTTTATCATACCATATTTCTTCAAACTGAAACATAATTATCAAATTATACTTACGCAGATAGACATGAAAAGTCTTTATTAAAGTTTGTGCCTATTTCCACAATTTTATTATACCATCCCTATTTAAGTTAAAACATACTTATCAAAGTATTATTATGTACATCTATATCAAAAACGCTTGCAAACGTTTTTTTTTTAATTTTTAATTTTTTTATTTCCATACTTTGTCGACCAGGCACGTACGCAGACCCCACAATTTTAATGAATTATCATTATGCCAGATCAAACATACCCATTCCTGTGTCTCGATACATCTTCTATCATTATATGTGATCAGTTTCCTATAATAGTCAACCATATAGGAGCCTATTCGTGACCACACAAACACAGAGACGTTCAGCTTTATATATATATATATATATATATATATATATATATATATATGATGAGTCATAGACGATGAAACACGTGTGAGTGGACGATTATATTTTAAAAACAGTACATATGCCGCTCCCCATTTGGGAATACCAAATTGGTCAAAGGGAAAATTATTCCGAACACCCATTTAGGTAAAAAGGCACTTTCGTATTAATAATTGAATTCGTTCAAAAAGTATCGCAAAACAAATAAATAACATCTACTTAAATGACAATATATTCAGCAATCGGGCGAGATAACCTAGTGGTAAGGGTTTACGCCTCTTACCATGGGGTACCGATTTCGAATCTCGATAGATTCAGCCACGAAACATGTGGCAATGGATAATTATATGTTAAAAACTATATATATATATATATATATATATATATATATATATATTTAAATAAGGGAGTAATCACCAACAATGTGTATTTTTTAACATTATTTTATTATTCCGTGTCTTGGTTTTTCATTGCGAATTATGTTTGGATCATTGTAATAATGTTTTTAAGTCATTGAAATCGTTTTTACGCGCGTTTCAGACGTTCTGTGAAGCGTCCTCATCAGAAATTATTTTCAAATGTGTTGGAGATGTAAAAATGGCAATTTTCGTAGTTCATTTGAAGTGTTTCCAAGGGGTGGAGGCTTGTAAGTGTTTATTATTCATTGGCATGTTCAATTTTTATTACTCTTTTATTGGGCTTGTCCAGGCCGCTGACCTGGTTGTAGTCACTCTCTCTTTCTGCTAGTGTTTTTTTTCTTTTCCTTTAGGGTGGGGTAGGGTGTGTGTGCGTGTGTGTGTGTGCGTGTTTGCTTTTAGTATTATGAGGTTATTTGCTTCCTTAGGAAGGTGACTGTGATCCGAGGTCGTTACTAATGTGTATGTGTGAGGAGGGGGGAACCAGCTCTTCTGAAATAAGGGTAGGGGTGCTTTCATTCTATTTTGATATTTATTTTTTGGATTCTGGGATTTTAGTATTGTGATTTTTCGTTTTAGTCTTTTCGGGTATTCCTTATATTGTATTTGTTTAGAAAGATATATATATATATATATATATATATATATATATATATATATATATATATATATATACTAGTAGAGGTACTCGTCCCCGCATAGTTTTATAACACGGAAATATTGCCAGATCCCATAATAAGTACAATATCATCCATAGCCCTTGCGCCCCTAGAGGGGCATAGGTCATCTACAACTTTTGTAAATTTTTTTGTACCGAGGAGTTCTTTTTACAGCGTGAGGGTGCTGGCCCCACGCCAAACCTTCCCAGAAGGTACATACAGCGCCTATTCTTCCCAAATGGTCACCCATCTGATACTGGCCAGACTCAACGTTGCTTAACTTCGGTGATCTGGCGAGAACCGGTGTGTCAACGTGATTGTGCCGTACATGTACAATAAGATGAGAACAACGAAAACCACAAAATAAAGCGGATGAAAACCAAACAGGGGAGATATAACGTATGAGAAATATTTGGAATCAAGTCTCCCCTTGCTGTTGTTAAGATCATTTGGAGGCATATCAGCAAATTTTATTCTCCTCTCCATCAAGGCCAGAGGTTTGGGGGAAATATCAGATATTTTGTAATTTATATGCAAATCTAGGAAAAAATTGAAACATTTTATGGTCATAAAAAAGTTACAAAAATAGGCTCTGGATGACGGATGATCCCCTTAATATGCGACCTTAAGGGCACATCTCACATAAACTACTACACAATGTAGGTCATTACCTTTTCAACAAGCCTTTATTTGTTAAATTCTGATCAATAGTTGCTGAGATTTGGAACTTATAAAATTGCCCCCCCCCAAAAAAGGTGACATATCATATATGGATAAATCTATACTGGTAGGCAAATTTAATATTGAAATGCTCATATCTTTGGTTCTATAGGACGGAACTTGAAAATTTGCAGCCTTTTTGAAGATTATAATATTATTCTATGATTAAGATGCTATATATAAAAAGAACCTATATTTTCCAAGCAATAAAATATGCCCAAATTTGCTTACATTTTTATATATAGTGTCCTGCAAGCCAGCTTCAGTTTTGCTGCTTCGGTTGTCTCCCGTGTGGCCTTGCTAGGCCACACACACACACACACACACACACACACACACACACACACACACACACACACACACATGTATATGATATTCAACAGAGAATTGTCTCTCTAACAATAAATACGAAATTTACATGAATTAAAATACAGGTTGGTCGCTAGAAAAGCGGGAAATTTTTCAAACAACGATTTATTTTTACAAAGAACAATTTTTACAAAGTTTTTCAAAGACAAATGTTATATTATACCCGTAAATACTCAAAATATCGTCCGTGCATTTCACTCCAGCGTCAAAAAACGATTTATTTTACAACACTCACACGGCACCAATCAAAAAATAACAATCATGAATTTTATTCATGATCTAAGCTGACCTTCAAATTTCCCGCTTTTCTAGCGACCACCCTCTCTATATAAGGAGATTTTAATACCAGGCAAGACCCGGCGCCTCCTTACTAGTATATTTATAAAAACAAAATAAATCCATATAACCGATGTTACGCATTTTGAAAATGTAATGCTTCATCCTTTCTTTATTTTATATTAATTTTCGAGTTTCAGGATGCAACTGGCTGATGTACTTGCTGTATTCTTTGTTCACACTATAACTTTTGGGCGGTACGTTAGAGTTAGGGTGAGTATCGAATAAATAAAATATTTTAAAATGTTTAATCATATTTTTAGCGGGAATCCATGATTGGTTATAATAGATTATTCGTATTAAAAGTATTCAAGATGTTCCTACTGTTATCGAAATTAATTCTATTAATTGCTGTTTATTTTAATAGATTTCATGTGCAGAGTTTTAATATCTGTAATATTAGTTCGTTAGTTTCGTGTTGTAATATAATTATGTGTTCTGCAAATATTTTTCGAAGTTGGGAGCTGGGGCAAATATCATTAGCTTTTAAATACTGAGCTGTTGCGTTACTATCAGATAAGTGTATAGTAGTCGCTATAGGATGGAGTATTGTTTCCACATCTGGGCAGGAGCTGCTAGAAGCAGCTTATCCTGTCTTGACATAGTTCAAAATAGACTTCGTAGCTTAGTGGGGGGATGCCTTTTTTTCTTCCCTGCAACCTCTCTCCCACAGAAGAGACGTTGCGAGCCTGTCTCTGATTCATCGTTATTTCCATGGCAAGTGCTCGTCTGAGTTCCAATCTATGGTCCTCCATTGCCAAACTTTCACGAAAAGCACTCGTTTAGCTGAAACCACTGTCAATAATTTCCCCACTCTTTATCTGTGCCTAAACCCAAACGTAGATTCCATGAACAAAGCTTCTTTATTAGAACTGCATGCCTGTGGAACTCTCTTCCGTTTACCTGTTTTCTATCTGACTACAATTTGGTTGTCTTCAAGTCCAACGTAAACAAATTCTTGAGGAACCGTCCCCTTAAGTAATCCAATTTACCAAATTTCCACTACTAATGATTACTATGATATCCCATTGACTACTGTTCACTCAATAATCCTTATCCTCGAGTGGTCCACGGGCCTTGATAAGTGGTGACCCCTATGTAAAAAAAAATTCTTTTCATTCTTCCCTCAAATCAGTTTTTTGTTTGCATTTCCCATTTTTTATGTTTGAGGCAGAAATTATTATTTTTGTTTAATAAATCGTTATATCACTTACTATTCGTAATCTTTTTCTTCTATTTACAGAAAATGATTTAAGCGAAAACATTTTTATGACCTGGCACTCGATCCTTGATTGTCAGCGACAAAATGTACAAAAAATTTCAACTGATTTATACTGATTTTGTTGCATTTGTAAGCCTGCTCGAAGAGGAAGATATGCATGTGTTAATGAGGTTTTGTACAGCGCAATAGCATCCCCCACCAAAATATATTACTATTAGGCTGAGAAAAATGTCCTTGCAGAATTTTAAAGTTTTATTTCAAATGATGTATTTTCAAATAAGTTTTCGTTATAATACCTTTACTTTATAATTTTAAATAACTTTTTTCGCTCTATATAATAGTTTAAATTACAATCGTTTTAAAACAGTTATGTTTTTCAGAACACTGAATAGAAGATGGAAAAAAGCAAATTCGTACAATTTTCTTGTTTCAATTCAAGCTAGGTCGAAAAGCTGCTGAAACAACGCGCAATAACAACAAAGCGTTTGGCCTAGGAACCACTGCTGGACGCACACCACAATGGTGATTTTAAAAATTTCTTGGCAGCGTCAAGAGTCTTGGAAATGATGAGCGTAGTGGTCGGTCATTGGATGTTGATAACGATCAATTAAGAGTCTTAGTTGAAGCCAATCCACGCAATAATTTGTTTCTGAATTAGACGTAACATATATGATGATTTCCAACTATTTGAGAGGTTGGAAAAACAAAAAAACTTGATAAATGGGTGCTTCACGAATTGAACGAAAACCAAAAGAAACGCCGTTATGAAGAATCATCTTCCATTTTACGCAACAAGAACGACCCGTTTCTCGACCGATTTGTGACTCGCGATGAAAAGTGGGTTCTTTACGAAAACCGGCGACACTCAGCTCAGTAGTTAGACGTCAACGAAGCTCCACGACAATTCTCGAAGTCTGAATTGCACCAAAAGAAGGTCATGCTGTTTCGTGGTCTGCGACCGGTCTCATCCATTACATTTTTTTATGCAGGCGAAATAATTACGGAGGAGCAGTAATGCCAGCAAATGAATGAAATGCATCAGAAACTGACAACCTCGCCCAGCATTAGTCAACTGAAAAGTCCCAATTCTCCTACACGAAACGCTCGACCGCACGTTGATAAACCGACCCCGCAGAAGTTAAAAGAATTGAACTACGAAACTGTCTCACCCGCCATACTCTCCAGACCTCTCACCTACCGACTACAACTTTTTCAAGCATTTCAACAACTTTCTTCGTGGAAAATGCTTAAAAAACCTAAGCGATACCAAAAACGCCGTCATCACCATCAGAACACACGATTTTTATGTTACTGGTATGAATACACTTGTTTTGTGTTGATAAAAGTGTGTTGATTCTGATGGTGCCTATTTCGCGCAATAAAGTTTGAAGGAAACCGTCGAGCAAGCAGATTAGTCATTTCGGTTGCCGTGCAGACAATCTCCAAGTTGTTTGATAGTGGGGGGGTGTTGATTGACCATTTTTGGTACAAATTTTCCAAAAATCGCAAATTTCTAATTTCTTCGACTCAATACGTTTTCTAGTGAATACCTGTTTTGGCGGTAACTACTTCTCTCTTACAATTATTTTTTGTTTCTACAGATTTTTGTCGTTTTCTATTGGACTTACGTCTTATAAATCAGCGTACTGCATGCTGCCTTTGAGCAATGGCAGCTGCACAATCAGAGGTGAACCATTGTGGAGAGTGAGGCTTGCCAAAAAACTTCCGTGTGGGAAAGTGCATTTCAGTTGCTGCTTTGAACCATTCAATCGCATCCTTTGCACAATCTTCCACATGAAGAGAAGAGATACTACATCCTGGAGCATCTCTTATGCCATCCTTTATGGCTTCCCAGTCAGCCTCCTTACAACACCTTGTCGTTTTGAGTAATGGTTCTTTAACATAGAGAAATTAGGGAGATTTCTACCATTATCACAATGTAATCGGCATTGCCGAGTGGGCTAAGGGCATTTGTTACAATCTTCGAGAACTCTGGTTGGAAATAGATCTAAAAGTGAGGCTTGCTGATCCCGCCGATCAGGGTGACGAGTGGGAAACGTAACTGTCCGTGATATGAAATGGGATATAGAAAAGCTATGAGTGATGCTACCAGCTACATCTGTGTAACTAGAGAAACCAAGCCACTTACTGTAGTGGACATGAAAGTCACCAAACATATATACTTGGGCACTAATATCTAGGGATAGTGCGATATATATGCTGTCAAACACTTGGTTTATCAGGGTACAGTACTAGATCGAGGTAAAACGATAGAGAAAACATAAGTAGCATACGCTATGTTGCAGGTTTAGTCTAAAGCACATAAAGGCCTGATCGTCCGATTCTAGTTTGGATTCTCTAGTAAAGGAGAGGGTGTTTTGAATATGGACTCCAAGTTCGTGCATATGTCTGTATGAATCCTTACGACAAAGTGGGAGATCACCAGGTATGCTAAAGTGGTTAGAGGGGATGGAGAGGTGTAAGTCAGTTTTATTTAACCCTTAGATATTCGGGGAGTTTGCTAGAAGAAATTATTCTACATCATTTAAGTTAGTTCTAAGTCCGCGGATATTTGTGAATGCAAGCGTCAAGGGAAGAGGCGATTTGATTTTGTTTGAGTAGCGTCATGTTTGATCATAGGTTTTGATTGAATTGGACAAAGTGGATGTCCATAATACCAAACACGCAACACAAGTAGACCATCAGCTGACTCTTCGTTCACAAGATTGTGGCATCGGGAATGCCCACCCTCGGGTGGGCGCAGGGTCCCTTTCCATGCGCCACATAGCACTACAACCATCACGATATTATACAACTGATGATAGAGCAGCCGCTTTAAACTTTACCACAGAGTTAGGTTTCCTGTACAGTCAGTCGGAATATAGGAACCAAGCAAACTGTCAAACCGGTACTCTTAAACATGTAAGACAAGAATGGCCCATTAAGCACCCCAAAGTTGCCCAGTTGTAGAAGATGGGAATTAAGCGGGAGCGATGAACGGCGTTCATTGTCCTAGTCAGGAAACAAGGCTAGCCACTGGGTATCTCTGCCGTGTTCCTGCGATCACACCTGACTAATAGGCAAAAAGGAGTGCGAAAGTCGGGTGATAGGCAGAGCCTATTTACTCCTTAAGATCGAGCAACGTCAGGTGGCCTTCTAGTGGAATATTTTGTTTTAAGCAATATCTTATTTTTTAACACAAAATAAACGATATCCAGTGCTTTAATTAGACTTTTAAAAATCTTGAGCTGAACATATTACAAATATAAATAGAAGCAGAAAACTAGAAAATATTTACACAAAGCGAAAATTTACATAATTGGACGAATTTAAAAAAAAAATCGATAAAAGAGTTTCATTTATTGACCAATCGCAAATATCACACACATAAAAGACAAGCAAATATGGCGTCTATACAATGGCTCGCAAACAATGCACAAACACGTAACTGAAACATGCAAAAGTGCAAATAAGGCACTAGAAAAATTATCGCGTTGATTTATAATTAAATATTACAATTGTGACATTGTTTGACTTCATAATTTAGAATCCTATCTTTTATTTCAGAACTGTTACAATAGTAAAAAGAGTAAACAGTAAATTACGCGTAAAAATATTTCACAATTCTGCCACGACAAATATTCTATCGGGAATATATATATATATATATATATATATATATTTTTTTTTTTTTGGATATGTGTATATATTCATGCATGCGTGTGTGTGTGTTATTGTATATATATACATATATGTATATGCATGTGTGTATGTGTTATTGTATATATATATGTATATGCATGTGTGTATGTATGTACATGTATGTGTGCATTTGTGTGTCTGTATATGTATGTGTATGTGTGTGCATATATATATATGTATGTATGTGTGTGTGTGTATGTATATATAGTTTTTTTTTAACTTTTTAATTTTCTATTTTTAATTTACTTACTTTAATTTTTTTTTTAATATAATAGACGCTCCATTTCATAAACTTGGCCATTTATTTGTTCTTCTGACCAGTGTTTCTTAATTTAATTCTGGGACTTTCACGTGCATATCTAAGTTGACCTAATTATTAACGCTAACTTTCGCGCTTTTTATCTGGGTCAGTTTGACCTTGCTTTTCAAACTTAAACTTTCGCCTTTTCGTTTTTTTTTCTTTTAAACCTTAATTTACTTGATTCCTCCAGCCTTGACAGACGTGTTTTAAATATTCTCTCTAGTGCTTTTTCTTTTAATGATTTGGAATTCATTCCATTTGCGATTTTTTCCAAGGAACTCTGCCTTTTGAATCATTTTGGACCATTTGGAATTTACCCATTGGATTGGAAATTTTAAATTCGACCGTTTTGGATTTTACCATTCCTGGATTTTTTACCCTTCACCGGACTATCCATTCATGTGAAATCTTTTTATCATTTTTCTTTTACCTCCTATTCCTCTTACCTCACCCTTTTTTTTAACCAAGTAAGATCCGTGACTTACTTGTAGTTTCATTAAATACTTTTATATGCAAAATTCGATCCTGCATTTTGCTAATTCCTGCCCTCTGATGAGAAGGAGAGTATTTCTTCGAAACTCCGCGGATTAAGGACTATCCACTTATCTTGTGCTTCCTTTTTTAAAATCAAATATGTTTTTAACTCTTTTTCAAGATGTCTTTTAACATGTTTTATTAATCATTTGTTCATATATATATATATGATGTGTATATATATATATATATATATATATATATACATGATGATTGCAACGTCTTGTCAGACGAGTGCCACTCCCCCAGGCACTGAAAGTACATGAGCCGAAAATTACTTTAGTCCTGCCGGAAAAATTCACACGCTCAAACAGGCATGACACTGAAGACGGTCATTAGCATACATACATATATATATACATGCACGCATACATACATATATACACATACATACATACACATACACACATACATATAACACACATATATGCATACATACATAAACATACACAAGACGGCCAATGGCATTCATATATATATATATATATATATATATATATATATATATATAAATGCAAATATACATAGATACACATACACACATACATATCTGTAAACATACACACATATATACATATATACATACACGCATATAAACATATATACATACATATACACAATGCATATTACACATACATACATATACATACACATGTACATACATATAAATACACACACATATACAAATACATACACTCATATACATACATATACACATATGTACACATATGCACATATATATATACATACACTTACCTACATATACATACACATGCATGAATATGCACTCATACACAAACATGCACATACGTACATATATACATGCATACATATACAAACATGCATATATACACATACACACATGTATATATGCACATACACACAATGCATATATGTACATACACACATGCATATATACACATACATACAAACAATATATATACATATATACATATATACATACATATACACATAGATATACACACATATACATACACCTATACATATATATATATATATAATGATGGCAGATCAATTATTACATGTTTCCAGCATTTCAGGCCTACACGCGTCACAACTTTTCCATGGCTGAGGGAGTATCTATACACAGATGAAGTTTTAGCTTTTTTACGACAGTTAAATCTCTCTCTAGGTTCAAAATGTTGACATCCAGCCACAAACAATAGCAAGATAGCCAGCAACAAATCACACTGCAGACCAGCTTAATGCGGGTACTGGTCTCCCGCTTTATGTTTTTTTAAAAATCTAATATTTGCTTCTCCTAGAGGGGTTGCCTTCACCATGGGTTACGGGAGCCTTCTCCACCCCACATACACATGACAATAAACACATGCGTACATACAGATGTACGCCAACATACGCATGCATGTGCACACACATGCAACCATAATCACGTAAAGACACACAAATACGCACATACATAAATATGCCTATACATACGTA
The DNA here is from genome assembly GCF_053919585.1 of Euprymna scolopes. Classification (NCBI taxonomy): domain Eukaryota; kingdom Metazoa; phylum Mollusca; class Cephalopoda; order Sepiida; family Sepiolidae; genus Euprymna; species Euprymna scolopes. Next base: position 19,203,964 of record NC_136484.1, on the reverse strand, counting down.
CACACATATATACATGTAAAATACACATGAAGGAACATTCCAAAAGTCATACTTAGTAAGTGATCAGCGGCTTTTTGTCCCTTTTCCTTCCTGATCTTTTTCTTCTTTCGTTTTTTTTTTTTTTTGTCTTTTTTTTAAATAAAAAGTTTGTTTTAGCCTCCCACATATGCAGTACATGATAATGATTATGATCATGTTGACAAATTCACACATAATTTTCCAAATAACTCAACGTACGAATCGACGAAAAACAACAGTCCAATTGATATATATATATATATATATATATATATATATATATATATATATATATATATACAGGGTGACCCCCCCCACAAAAAAACGAAACAAAACAAAAGCTAAATGGAGGTCATCTAGAACATATGCTGTAGAACGGAGAAAAAAAAAGGTCAAATACCCTAATGCTTTGATGTGATGTTTTGAAAATAATAACCTATTTGTGACCAAAGTTTCATTTCATTCGGACAAACACTAAGAAATGGGGCCTAATTAGAGTTTTTGGGCCACCCTGTATATATATATATATATATATATATATATATATATATATATATATATATAATTTAAAGGAGAGTAGAATAATAGTTTAAAGAGCTAAGTGTATTTTAATGTAATAGTGAAATTACTAGTTTAATTAAAATACAGGAAATGCTCGTTGTAATTTAGATATATAATAAGCTCGATAGTTAAATGTCCTAGAGCTAATTCAATATTAAGTAATGTGATTTATAATTTAAAAATTTAAAAAATTTAAAAATCAAAATTTAATTAAATTAAAAATTAGTTTCATAAGAAGGAACAACAACAAAGTCAATTATCTGTACGATCGTTTCGGAAATCCGTGCTTTTTATTTGTGGTATACATGAAGTCACGTAGAACAATTATACATAGTTTTTTTGGTAAGCACGGTCTCCTCATCAGCAAATTTAGGAGGATTTCTATTGAATTGAAAAGACACCAAAAATAAACCTAGCATTAAAAGTAAGGCAGATGAATCTGAAAAATTGAAGTAAAAGGTTTGGATTTAAAATTTATAAGAAAATTAATAAGAAAATTGGTATAGGTTAGAGATAGAAATGAGTAGAAAAAATATATATTTTTTTGAATTTACATAATAAATTTGATTTAAAAATATATAGATATATAATTACCTTTTGGTTTTTCTTTTTTTGAAATCAGGAACTGTATTTAAAGTAGTCATTTAGATGTTTGCTATAGCTTTTTATTTTATTGAATGATGAATTTTAAAAGGGCGACGCTTGTGCAGTAAATTGTTTCCGTTAGCGTATTTTGATTTAAAGACGCTACAGTTAATATCTATATAGAGAGAGTATTTATTTTGCAAGTTTTTAAGGGGAGATAATTGTCATGGCTTTATTTATTATTTGATTTACGAGTCTAAGGGCGGTAATTGGTTTAACTTAATTTATTAAAAAAAAAAGAAAAAAAAAAGTAATCTATTTTTACTAATGAGTAATTTTTAATGATTTAAGGTGGTTTATATTTATTAAATTTAAACCAACGTTTATGATTACATGATAGAAGCTCGTGTCTTGAATTTACTAGTTTGGTTGTGCTTTTTATATCTTCATATTTTAAAATTTTTAGGGTTTCTTTTGTACATAATGTACAAAATTTATCTCCTGGTTTATATGATTTGCAAGTCTCAATTATTTGCCATTTTAAGTTGAAAGAAATATTGCTATTTTTTAGTTGCCAAATATAGTTGGATAGAGTAGTTTGGTTTGATAGAGAGTTATTTTTAAAAGAATGTTTGTGCGTTGAAATTCTATGTTTTATTGGGCCAGATGTGGAACCAATATATATTACCTCTTGATTATTATGATTATTTTCCGTTAGGTCTATTGTTGGATTATAATGTGGTGGGTTGGTTAATAATTGATCGGTAGATTGATTTAAGTTGGTGTTATTATTTAATCTGGTAGTTGAGTTATGGCTGTTGATAGGTTCTTGTATATTTGGAGTTTTTGATACTGTGCAGCTATAGATAACATTTTTAATTTTACATGAGTCTTGTAGGGGACATTTATTTTTTCTTCTACAGTTACAGTCCGATGTATTTTGTATAGTTGCATTTTGTAGTTTATTAATTTTATTATTATTAGAGCTAATTATTTTCTGATGAAGGTTAGGCATAGTAGAGTAAGAGACTTTAATTGTGTTCTTATTGAAAATCTTATTATATCTATGGGGGGCTTTAAAGTTCTTATCTAATATTTTAAAAAATTCTCTAGCTATGTTTGTTTCTAGGTTTTTGGAATACGGGGGGTTGAACCATAGGATCTCCTTGTGTCTATTCTTACGTTTGCGGGTTTTAGTTTGTTGTTTATTTATATTATTATCTAATATTTGTAGTTTGGTTTTATCTTTTTTTGTCTCCTGGTTATTTTTCTTAACTCGTATACGGGAAGACATTCCCATATTATATGTTATTACGCTCTTAATAGGTTTATTTTTAATGCAGTTTATGTTTCTATCATTTTCATTTATGAATTTAATTTGTGAATTATATCCAGAATAAATAATGATGCAAAAAGCATTTTAACTAAACTTAAAATAGATAAATACACAGAAATATTTTAGAGCGAAAACAAGGATTAAGACAGCTCCAGCAACCCGCGTGTGAGAGCTAAAAGAAAAGGGTGCACCTTTCACCATTCAATGGAGGAAAATTGAACACAAACCCTCATACTCTCCCAAACTGAAAAAAGTCTAATTTTGAAATGCTGAGAAGTACCATATTCCACGGTTAATTCATGATCCAGGAAATACCCGATTAAATGTGCGGAGCGAATGCCTGAAATGTTGCATACACAGAAGAAAAAGCACACCTTATAAACTGGGACAAAAAACAAAACCGGAATTAAAAAATTTTTTTTAATATTAATTATTTATTTTTTATTGTATTTTAATTTTTATATTTACATTATATATACACACACATCTCTCTCTCTCTCTCTCTCTCTCTCTCTCTCTCTCTCTCTCTCTATATATATATATATATATATATATATATATATAATTATTTTTGAATTATTATTTGCAATAGACAAACAAATGGAGAATTATAATTATAAGGTTTTAGTATGGTGCACCATTTCCTTAGGCTAGCTAAGCATTCCTCCAAAACAAAGACTACATTTAAAATTTAAATATTTGAAATATAAATTTTTAAATGTAAATTTTTAGAATTTTACATTGGAACTGATTTAAAATTTTAAATTTGTATTCAATTTAATTTTAAATCTGGGATTAATATAAATTTAATTTTATTTTGATTTTAAATTTATTAAATTTGTCCAATCCGATAGATTTTTTTAGATTAAAATTTCGAAGAATATAATAAATATTTATATATGATACGTTACTTCAGACTATTTAAATGAAATTTACACTTGACCCATATTAAATAAGGCGAGAGAAGGAAGATATAAATATGTATTATATAGGACATATAGAAGAAGAATAAAGCTAAATAAAAATTATTATAAAATAATTTTTATCAATTCGAATTAGTCTTCACAAAGTTATCTCCCTTAGACTACTTAGAAATTGAGTTAGGATAAAAACAAATCCGTTTTAGACCAGAAAAAATTAATAGATCTAAAATTAACAGTTAAAAAAAACCCCGCAATAAATAGTTTAAATATATTAGAAAAAACAAATAACAGAATAATTTTAAGTATATACAATTTCTCCTTTTCTTTTTTCTTTCTTTTCTTTTGTTTTCTTTAGCGTCCAAAGAATTAAAGAGAGAATTAAGAAAAAAATTATTGATCAAATTTTAAGATTGTTTAAAAAAACAACGAGATTTGCACGACATTTTGTAACGTATGTGTACGTTTCCAATCCCAGTAATAAAACAGATGAGTATCGGATGAAGAGAGCTTCAAATGGGTATCAAAAACGCTCCCCCCTATTATCAGTTTTGAAACCGATGGTACTGATGACTTATCTCATCTAAAATTTTTGAAAATAATCATAATAATAATAATAATGAACGATTCTGAAAATCTTTGAAAAAAGAATTGGAAAAATTAGACTCAGAGGAATGGCTGCAAAGATACAACAACTAACGATAATGAAAACGGCTGAAATATTAAGGAAAACCCTTGAATGCGGAGACTAATACATATGAACCACATGCGTGAGCCAGACAAACTGCTGCAGAGGCAAAACATGAATAAGCGTTACAGGGAACGAAGAACACTGAAGTTTCATATCTACAAGTTCTACACCTCATCAACCATCTCCTCCCATTGTTCCATCACCGCCCCCCTAAAAAGTGTGATACCAAATAACCCCGAAGGGCCAAGGAGGTTGGAAAGACCGAGGAGAGAGTACTGACCAGACCTCCGCTGGACAAGCGCGAAGAGAACTGAGACCTTGGGGAGGCTTAGTGCCACTCAAATTCCAGTGTAAACCAATGGCCGCTGCCGGCGAGAAATAAATGGTGAGAGGCTGTTGCGATAACTCAAATTTATTTGCAAATGCTATCGAAGGAGGTGGAAAGTGATGGACGTCTGGGGAGACTTGTTGTGACTCAGCTCCTAGGGAACACCACAAAATATCTGTGTGAAAAGCCATATGTGAGCCAATAATAATAATAATAATAATAATAATAATAATAATAACAACAACAACATACTCTACTGTAACCAGATGCATGCTAATTATAAAATCGACGAAAAAAAAAAGAAAAGAAATATAACACGTGCATATATTTCAACCATTGAAAAAACTAAACTTGAATTCATTATTTATTGCAAAAAATTTAAAACAAGTCAATTACTAATAAGAATTTTTTTTTTTTACATGGCGGTCACCACTTATCAATGCCAGAAAGTCACTCGGGGATAAGGGTTTTTGCGTGTACAGTAATCGTAGGAATCGTTAGTATTGGAGATTTGATAAAGTGTCTTACTTAAGGGAGCGGTTCATCAGGAATTTTTTTATGTTGGACTTGAAGACATCCAAGTTGTAGTCAGGTGGGAAACAGAAAACGGAAGAGAGTTCCCCAGAAAGAAGCTTTGCTCATGGAATCTACGCTTTGATTTTGGCACAGATAAAGAGTGGGGAAAATTAACGACAGACGATAATTTACTCCAAAGTAGAAATGTCGTGCACGTTTTTAAATGTCCTACATGAGAATGTGTCTCCAAAAATAACACATACATCGGCATGACTAGAACCAATAAATTCGTCGGCTAACATATCACCTATCTTCCCCGAATAGCTCCATCTACAAACACCTTGTACTATATGATCCTCCTCCCAAATAAATGGATGTAGGACCATGTTAAAAACAACACCATTTTAGCCGTCTCACATTGTAATCTGGCTTTCCAATCATTGAAGTCCTACTCAATCGCATGAACAAACCGACCATCAATCAGGCTCAATATGAAAGGGAAGGCACGTTTAAGTGCTTTTAATGATTTTAAACGATTTTAATCGACTTTTCAATATATTCACAAAATGCAATTTTTAATTCATCACTTGTCTGAAGATGGTTCATGGAAGTCGAAAACCTTAGAAAATTTATTCTTACACTCAAACGGAACGTTCAAACATTGACCCGCCAAAAGAAAAACTGGATTGCAAGAAAAACAAACAGGAATTATTTCTGCTGTTCAACGAAAAATGCATAAGAGAAAAAAATGCTATATATATATATATATATATATATATATATATATATATATTACACACACACACGGTAACAGGAATTCTATACATTTCAGCCTGACGAGTCATTACGAGCGATGAAACAAAAAATTGAGTGTGTAAGGCCAGTTAAACTTACTATAAAATAAAACAGAAAATCAACTTTTCTTCTTTCTATTTATCTCTCTTTATAGAATTGAATAACATGAATTCTGTTGTAATATCCCCTATTCTTTATATTATGTTTTATAATTAACTTTATTTCCTTTATTAATAAACAGGGATAAAGAAAGGGAGAGTGGAAAAGAAATAAGAGAGTGAGGGTTAGAGAAAGGGAGGGCAAGAGGCAACAGTGTATAAAATAAGAGTGGAAGAGTATGAGAGTAATGAACTGAAACTTCGTAAGAGATTGGTAATTTGAGTAAAATGCAGATTATGGCTAAAAGGACAAAAGGAGGGTGAACCAGTAAATTCACCCGTGTCCGTTCGTCAGTTCGTCTGTCCGCACTTTTCTCAATAACTATGCCTTCGAACTTTTTGAAATTTTGCACAAACATTAAACATGATACGAGTTGCCCCCACCCCGAGGCACCTTTCGAGTTAAAATGGCTAAAATTGACACTGTTTGCTTATTAAAAAAATTGATGCCTTGGACTTTTATAAAACATTCTGAAAAGTTGTAACTGATTGATTTTTATCTAATTTTGTTTGTCTATACTACGCGATAACTCTTGGGTGTGCCCAAGGGGCTGTTTTAGGACTAATAAAAACACTCCATTTTTGGGATTATTTTACTATATTTGTCCAAAATTTTCTATATTTAGCAGTTTTGCATGGTGCTGGACTCAAATTTAAATATGTTAAGGCCTTGGGGACTTTGGGGCTGAATGGGGGGGGACAAGTGATGGACTTAGTCATTTCTTTTTTTTTGCATGTTACAGAACTCAAATTTACACATGTTAAGGCCTAAAACTGCACCGTTCATTTTCACCAGGATTTGACGTGCACTGGGAACTTTTGGGGCTAAATGGGGAAGAGACAAATGCTAAACTTAATCATTTTTTAATGCCTCGTTCACTGTGCACTCACAGTGGACCATGCACGCTTCACTTATTTTAAATGGAAATCGCTTCAGACAAGGCATGAAGCTACTTACTGTAAGAAGCTAAAAAAATAGGAAATAAAAAATAAGCCAACGATAAATGTTGGCAGATTTCGGCTTAGAAATTTAATTAATTAAAATTAAACTAAATTGAAATTTAATTAATTAAAATTAAACTAAATTGAAATTTAATTAATTAAAATTAAACTAAATTGAAATTTAATTAATTAAAATTAAACTAAATTGAAAGAGCTTATAAAAAATAAAATTATTTAACCCCAAAGTTCATGAATATTTTTACACGTATGTTTTATGAATAAAATACACAGAAAAATTGCTCTAGAAAAGCAAGCATTGATTGTTTCAGATTTAGTATAATAATACATTAGATAGTTAAAACTATTGCAATTTTGTATCGTTAAATCCGTTAAAGATTGAATGGACACCTCGTAAGAAAATCCGTTATTCTTCCGCTTTCAACTCTCTTAATCAAATTTACTTCCTATCTTTTGTGTCTCCTATTAAAACGAGGGACGTTAGAACCATCATTTAGATTATTACCACAATCTCACATAAGTGTCAGTACATCTCGTTTAGTTTGAAATGGCCGAGATAAACAATATCGGATAGCGGGTTTAAATGCTTTTAACTCGTTTAACAAGTAAAGTCTCAACTCATCCGTTTGCCCTTTTGTCTTTTAAAACGTATTAAAGAGCCGCTGTCATTTTTAGAAGGTGCTCTACAACCTAAGATGACGGTTGGCTTTAATTTCAAGATGTCCGACACGATGACACATCACAAAATGAAAAGAACGGCTGTTAAGTTGACTGCGACTGCGCAGAAGTGGCGAGTGGAAAATGATGGCGTTGCTTAATGTTAAGCGCCCAGACGAAAGTGAGTTTCACATTTTGGTCGCGCAATGTGGGTCATGACTATTATTATTATCTTGCTTAACCTTTGTTGGCTGTGAAAGATCAACTTTTCGACCTGACATTTAACATGAGGATGTCATGTTCCTCCTATTTCTTTCCTTTACTTATATCGCCTTCGTCCCCACTTCTTCTCTTTCTTGTAAATACATATATTACTTATATGAACTTATATGATACTTTCAATGGAATGGTCGTACGGTTAAGTGTTTTTAGTTTACGCATTCTCTTTCAACAATTCTCTGACGCATGCGTGTCTTTATTTAAGATATAATGTACCCACAAATTAATATTGTTATTTGCACCAAGTTCTGTCTGACGGTAATAATACACGATATAGACGAGTATCACACACACACACACACACACACACACACACACACACACACACACACAATAGTAAGTTATGAAAATATATGGTAACTAGCAGCACCCGTCGTTGCCCAGTGGAAGCATGACCCCCACCTCGAAAAAAAAAAAAAAATGGTTGTTGTTGATGGCCACTGCCGTCCCTGGAAAATAACGGACACTGGCAGCCGTGGCCCAAATGAAATAATCTGGCTTCCACTGTCGAGCATTGGTTTTCCAGTTGCAGCTAATGGAAACCAGTATCTGTGACTGTTAGCACTGTTGACTACTGGCGATTAGTGCTGGTTTGGAGCGATAATCTGTAGACACTGGCGGATTCTAAAGAAAGCATTTAAGGGAGAAACATTTTTACGTACTTATTTATCATGCCTAAATCAGTATAACGGAAAAAAATAAAAATTACGAATAAATGGTCCATTAGAATAATAATATAAAGTAAAAACAATTGTTCGAAGTTAGGGATTCTCACTGTATATTAATTCTTTAAATCGTAAATAACTGCCTTCTACCGATTACAATTACTTTCAAGTCGGCCATCGTTTTTCTTCTCAGTATACTGCAAGCATTTTTTTTTAAAAAGTAGCTCTAGCACACCTTCTTGGGACAAACTTCGCACAAATCCTTCACATGTTCAGTTCCTCGCGAATAAGTGTGTGTACAGTTCCAGCACTGGCATCAAACTGTGCATTTATTTTCTCTATAGACACGCGGCGGTCCTTATCCATGAAATTCTTTATTTGGCCAATCAACTCTGGTGTTCTGACTTCCTTACTCCTCCAACACATCTCATAATCTTTCACAGATTCCTTACCTTCCTTGAACCTCTCATGCCACTCAAAAAACTGATGCTCCATTCATGCAAGATGATCCAAAAGCAATCTGAAATATTTCTATATGTTTCTGTGACAGATTTAAAACAATTTTTATGCATATCGTTTTTCTAAAATGCTCTCATGTCCAGATTTAAATTTTGAAATTCACCAGCTGTGACAATCAGGCTTTAGTACGGTGTATTACACTTCCTGTTGTAGCTGTTCATTTGAGCCTGAATTTATAAAAATTGGCCAATTATCTCATAAGATAACATACTGAATTTTCAAAAGTCTCCGACAATTTTAAATGCCCGCAGAAACGAAATTATTGAAGGTCCTCATATGTTTCCATTACATATTGTATGCCATTGAAGTTTATATTAAAAATCGATGAATATAATATAGCTCTCTTTAAATACGTTTTACAAGAATACATTAAATTATAAACATTATCGTTAGATATATACTAGCATTTCAGCCAGGCGTTGCCCGGGTGTTTGGAGGTGTATGGTGAGCAAAAAAAAAAAAAAAAAAAAAAGAAAAAAAAAGCGGTCAATTTTTTAAACTTGGACCCCTATTATGACCCCTTAACATTGTTTTGGGCCCAAATCAAGTAATTAAGTTAGATCCATGTCCAAGGAATCTATACCTAAAATTTCAAGTGTTTAGACCCAAAATTGTCGGAGGAGTTTGGTAGAGTTCTCAGAGGTCAAATCGTTGAACTTTGACCCCTTAACAACCAAATTTCTGGCCGAAAACCAATCACCAAGATTTTCCCAAATCTCAATGCCCTGTATATCAAATTTCGAGTTTGTAGACTTAAAATTGAGAGAGTTATTGCGTAGGGAAATGTACACACACAAACATACAGACACGTTCACTTTTATAGATATACTAGCATTTCAGCCCGGCGTTGCCCGGGTGTTTGTATGTGTATGTTGAGCAAAAAAGTGGTAGTAGGAAGGCAGGCTCGAACCCGTACTGCAAAGGAAGAAAAGAACGGGGAAAACCTGACGTATATGCTGTTACGACCACCGCCAAACCGGAAGTGAAATCTTTGTAAAATTAAGGCTAGACAATCGAAAGGAGAGGATAACTTTAAAAAATATCGGCGAAAAAAGTGACCCCCTGTAGAAAAGTGCCCAGTTTAAGGTGAACATATTAATGTTTTTAGCCAATTTTTCGATATTTATCGTCTGAAAGGTCAAACTTCAAAACGATACGTATCTTGAGAAAATCAATCGCCTCTGTCGAAAGTGTTGGGCAGACATGCAAACATATATACATACATTTATATATTGGTAACTAAAAATTTTCGACCCAAACCGATGAAAAAGCTTGCCATATCTCTGAATACCCTTTATGTAAAATTTAAAATGTTTAAACCAGAAATTGTCTGAGTAATTTGGTAGAGACCGCAGAGGTCATTTTTTTAAACTTAAAATTTATTTTTTTGGGCTCAAATCAAGTTATTAAGTTAGACCCACGTCCAAGGAACCTATATCTAAAATTTCAAGTGCAAATGTACACAAGCACACACACAGACATGTTTACTTTTATAGATATACTAGCGTTTCGGTCCGGCGTTGTCCGGGTGTTTGGAGGTGTATGCTGAGGAAAAAAATAGGTCAATTTTTTAACTTTGACCTCTATTATGACCTCTTAAAATTTATTGTTTCGGCTCAAATTGAGTTATTACGTTAGATCAATGTCCAAGGAACCTGTATCTAAAGTTTGAAGGGTTTAGACCCAAAATTGTCGGAGGAGTTTGGTAAAGTTCTCAGAGGCCAAATCGTTGAATTTTGACCCCTTAACAGCCAAATTTCTGGCCGAAACTCGATCACATCGATTATCCCAAATCTCAGTACCCTGTATATCAAATTTCGAGTCTGTAGACTTTAAATTGACGGAGTTATTGCGTAGAAAATGTACACACACAGACAGACACATAGACACGTTCACTTTTATTGATATATAGATAGATAGATTAAACAAAAATATATACGTATACATAAATATATATGGAAACAATTTTGTGTTTACTGTAAACTTTTTCTGCAAATATTATGCAAGTATAAATCATGTAGAATATCTGCATGAATATAATTACGCGTAATAGTTTCCTAAAAATGATCATCCCATAAGAAAACCGAAAAATCTAATAGGGAATTAATTAAAATAAATTTTTAAAAGAATATGCAAATTAGCGAGATCTTTTGATAGTGAATGCAATTCCACAACCATTTGTATTTTCTTTTTAAATAAATAGAAAAGAAGGTTATTAATATGAATATCAATACGCACAAAAGAAAAACGAATTTATAAGAGTATAGATATATGCACATTTAGATAGCCTCCAGAAACAGAATATTTAAGATATATTGGCATTTTAATTTTTCTTCCTGAAAACACGGACATAGAGAACATTAAAAAGAATGAGACACAGTCGAACCTACCAACCTATGAAACAGAATAATAACTCAATACATTTTCTAGACATATTATAATAAAATCCAACAATAATCTATCTTTCAAAGTTCACCACAAAACTACGCACAAAAATGGTTAGATATATTTCTACTCTCACCATAATAACAAAATAAAAACATGATAATTGGTTACTTTCTACATCTATTCAGAATTTTTATTCCAGAATATCTGGACAAAGAATTCAAAGATATCACGAAAAGTTTGAAAGCATTGCAATAGCCGCGTATTTACAGTCACAAATGTTTTTCAGAAACAAACAGAAATTTATATTCCAGACACATTTCTCATAAATGGACAATACCATTAATTTGCAATGCTCTAAAAAACAAAAACAAAAAAAACAAACAAAACACTAAGAATAATAAAAACCACATCGAAAACTATAAGACATACATTAAACACAACAAAACATTAAAAAAAAAAACCTACACCAAATGCAGGTATATATACATTCCCATGCTATAATTGTCATAAAATATACATCGGTGAAACTTATAGAAAACTTAAGAAAAGGTTTAGTAAACATAGAAACGATATAAAAAATAGCAATTGCCTGAATGCATTATTCTCCTATTCATTACAGTATGATGATTCTTTTAACTTCAAACAAGCTAAAATCATCAAATTCATTCTAAATAGATCTCGAAGAAGACATCTTGAATCAGCACTTGATGCAAATGAAAACACAATTAAACAACGTGGAAGTTTCTATAATTTGTCTAATTTAATAAGTAAGCTCATATTAAAAGATCAGAATTTACTTTTAGATACAGGTTAGCTTATTTAAACCACAGAAAATAATCTATATAATAATAGTCTATATATATATATATATATATATATATATATATATATATATATATATATATCTTCTATAATATAAAGCTGAACGCGTGTGTTTGCGTGTGTCTGGTCACGAATAGGCTCCTATATATATTAATTTATTTTTATTTCGGACTACTAGTCTCATCTTTATTAGTTGTTGTTTTTCATCTTTTATTGGATTGTTTATTCACAACGTTTCGGCCAACTAATTCCTCTGGCCTTCGTCAGGTGGTAACCGCGACGGATAGTAACTTCGAATCTCCTAAATGCATTCTCAGCCATCACAACAACTACGGATGGCAGTGATGGCTGAGAATGCAGTTAGGAGATTCGAAGTTCCTATCCGTCGCGGTTACCACCTGACGAAGGTCAGAGGAATTAGTTGGCCGAAACGTTGTGAATAAACAATCCAATAAAAGATGAAAAACAACAACTAATAAAGATGAGACTAGTAGCCCGAAATAAAAATAAATTAATATATATAATGCTCATCTAAAAAAAATGAATTCCAATTAAGGAATAATATATATATATATATATATATATATATATATATATATATATATATATATATATATATATATATATATATATATATAGAGAGAGAGAGAGAGAGAGACTCCTATATGGTTGATTATTATAGAAAACCGATCACATATAATGATAGAAGATGCATCGAGACACAGGAATGGGTATGTTTTATTTGGAATAATGATGATTCATTAAAATTGTGGGGTCTGCGTACGCGCCTGGTCCACAAAGTATGGAAATAAAAAAATAAAAAAAAAAAACGTTTACAAGTGTTTTTGATATAGATGTACATAATAATACTTTGATAAGTATGTTTTAACTTAAATAGGGATGGTATAATAAAATTGTGGTGTCTGCGTTCGCGCCTGGCCTCCATAGAATGGAAATAGGCACAAACTTTAATAAAGACTTTTCATATCTATCTGCGTAAGTATACTTTGATAATTATGTTTCAGTTTAAAGAAATATGGTATAATAAAATTATGGGGTGTTCGTTCGTACCTGACCTCCATAGAATGGAAATATGTCACAAAGTTTAACAAGGTTTTTAAATATAGATCCACAGAATATTGTGATAAGTGTTTCAGTGTGAACAGGTATGGTATAATAAATTATGGGCTTTATCTATTTTATTTTTACTTTCATCATATTTTGCTTTGGTTTTGATACCCCCTAATTCGAAGCTATTCGAAGCTATCTCTTTACAACCCTTCCTTTTCATAACCTATCATACTTTAATAAATCAGAGTCCATTTTCTGTAGGCTGTTTTTGAACCCAGTCAACGACGGGTACTTTTGCTACTATATATATAGCAAATAATGAAAACAAAGAAACGCTGATTTCAATTCGAACATTTAAATCATAACTTCCATATTTATTCTAAAAAGAAAAGAAATTACATAATACTTTTTATAAACATCTAACTGCTAATAATTTCCAAAATTTCCAGCAACGTTATATACACTTTGAATATTAACGGCTTTTTTTCCTTCTGAAGTAAAACAAAGACATCCTTTTCACGTTACGAACAAAGAAAGTATATTTTCAAATATTGTACTAAGTTTTAATTTTCTTTAAATTAATCATACGGAGGAATTCTTGGAATAAAGATGAAACGTTGAATATATAATTTAATTTGTTTCCTTTATATCTCACCATCACGTCGGAATATTAATTCTATAATTTGCATCACAGACACATACATATATATCTAGATCTATTTATCTTATATCTATCTATATACCATTATATAAAATGAACTTGTGTGTGCATGTGAGCTCGTTCCTTATAAACTTGAAAACGGATGGGTCGATTTTTATGAAATTTCACATGAAAGTACTTTATGTCTCTGACAGTGTTCTGAGATAGTTTTTGCACCGGAATGTCTTTGATAAGTATCGATAATCAAAAACAACTGATGAAAGAAGAAACAGGCGATTTTGACCAAAGTCAATACCTAACACAGCCTAACACCAGAAGTGCATTTAAGAAGTTTTATTCCCACATAAGCCGACAGGCGCAACATATTAACTCAATAGTAGGTTCTTTGACAGGACAGGGACGATTTCGAAATGAATGATACTGTTTCAATGCACAATTTTACCTTGTTACTTTACTTTACTTTTTCATTTTAATCGTAAATTCAAGCCATTATATATAAAAACAATTTCAGAAACTCAACAGTAGATTCTCTACAGTGCAATGTAGACTACAATGTATTGTGGAAGAAGTCATCGCGGGGAGGCAGGCCATCACTCGATTTGGTTAAAAAATATTCTCAATTTCACTAATTCGATGGCAATAAAAATATGAGAGTGTGAAACATTCATAAATCATCATTCAATTTCGCGCAATATCGGGTCTCTTTGCTTGTATATATATATATATATATATATATATATATATATATATATATATATATATATTGTTCGCTAGGTAGTTGTAAGTTTTTTTTATCAACAGAGTAGCTCTTATGATTGCTGGAATCCCAAGGCCCGAGTTCCTGTTGTCTCGTACATAAAAACTTGGTTAGCAATAGTTTTAATCAAATTAATTTTAGGTGTGATTGTACTGCTCGGTCCAGGGATTAAACTAACAACATTCACATGGCGAGACTTTTGCGTTTATAACACTATCTCCCTCACTTCCACCATTTCTCGCCCCATCAGCCCTTCATCCCCATCGAAAAAAATTATAAAAGACATTTCGTCATTTATTGTTTAGTTTATATTTAATTACCTCCCCATGGGAGGAGAGTTAAACAAAAGGTCGGTTTTAATTTAAAAGTAATTTAGCTTCCCTAAATAGGACAGGATTAGAGCACACATAAAAATTGTCTCTATCAAGAAGGATTTCCTCTTAATTGACCCAGGATCGACAAGATGAAATGCAGTATCAAAACAGATACTTTGCCAAAAGAGCATAAATATATTTATCCACATGTACATGCTTAGCCGTTTTAATAACTCATCAGTGTACCTAAAACAAGCTTGAACCCCAGTGACTGTGTAAAATGAAATTGTTAATGACAATGGGAGAAATTACATCTTATATAAATGAAACTATTCATTTACATATTTTACGATACTCATCAATGAAAGCATAACTTTTGTTTATTTTTTATTAAAAATATATTTTCAAATTATTTTACTTATAGGTGAATGCCTATATATTTTTTCATAAGTGCCTAACATGCGTTCGGTAGTATCGATGAGAGATGTGGTCATTAGTGTCATCAACCAACTCATCAGAGACAAATATATATTATTACAAATTGCAACAAATAGACGAAAAAACAAACAAACAAACAGTGATAAATCCAAGGTGAGCAGACGGCAGTCCAGAAACTAGACCCCCTCCCAAAAGCTTACTAAAAAGTTATATTCATTGAAAAGACAGCCCTCCAAAGATATATCCATTCAAATGAATTATGATGTTCGGCGGCCATCTTTAATTAAATATGACGAGGCTAAAAGCGTAGATTTACGAGTCCTATTACATATGGAAAACTAAACGGGGAAAACTTTTTAATTCGTTTTTATCCGAAAAAAGGCCTGCTAAGGGGTCAGAATAGAAAAATTGGTACGTGGGAGGGATCGAATTTTTTTTATCCGTTTGCTATTTTCCGAATGCGCATGCGTGAATGGTTTATATTACAGATTACTTATGTTAAGAATAAATAATTTGAAAACGATAGTCTAATGGTTATCTTAATAATTTTTCTTTTTCTTTTCTTTTTTATGTTAGTGCAAAAATAATGTCGTGTTTGATATATATATATATATATATATAACGACATTATTTTTATAAAATATATAATATTAAAAAAATAAAATATAATATTAATGCGTATTTTCCTATCGAGCAACGCCGGGTAGCCTGCTAGTTTATCTATAAAAGCGAGAATTTGTGTATGTGTATGTGTGTGTGTGTGAGTGTGTGTGTGTGTGTGTGTGTGTGAGAGAGAGAGAGAGAGGCAGAACACTTCTCAACCTATATACTCAACGAATTTTTAATCTACAGACTTGAAATTTGGTATATAGAGTATTCAGATATGTAAAAACTTTGTAATCAGTTTTCACCCGGAAAAAGGGCTGCTAAATGATTCAAAATTACCAAAAAAAAATTACTTGGAGGTCAACAGATTTTTATCTGTTCGACAACTGTTTCACGATTGCACATGCCTGAATCGTTCACATTATATTTAAAAATAAGTAGTTTTAAAGCACTTTTTAAAAATCGTTTCGATTTCAGCTCGAGTATTTTTATTTATTAATTACAAGAAGGGGACCTTTTAGAAAAAAACATAATACTCACATGCACACGCGTCAGTTTCTTTCCGTTTTTTTAAACTTCATTTTGAAGGGAATTTAACGCTACGTTTAATACCGGGCAACGTCGGGAATATTTTCTAGTTATATTTATTTACTGAAATGATTTTTGCAAACCTTATATATATATATATATATATATATATATATATATATATGTTTTATTGTTAAAGTGTTTTTATTCAATAAGTCTGAAGAAAGGCTGTTCTTGTGAAAATTTTCAAATGATATAATGTTTGAATTCGTCCGAATAGTCTTGAAACAGTTGTAATTAACGATGAATACACTATTTATTGCTATAAACCCATTCTTTGAAGTCTTCAGTTTTGTTATATATATATATATTTCTGTAGAAATATATTTTCTTATAATATATATCAATCCTTATTTTTTGTTTATTCTCTCTCTCTGTATATATATATATATATATATATATATATATATATATATATATATTATAAACTAACTAAATAAATGAGGTAAAGGTCAAAATCATTTTGTCGCAAGACACGAAACTAAAACAACAAATTCAATATTCTAATAAGCAACAGCACAATATCTCCTGGTAATCATCACGAAGACCTAATTGACTCCGGATGAACCGTACATTAAATAATCTTAGATTATTAATGCCAGTAGCATCCCTCTCTCCACCAAAAAGACTCGATTAAAAGAATTGCTTGTACATTGTAAGTGGCTTTCTAAAAATCAGTATAATGAATTTTAAGAAAAAACACAAGTACATACTTGCCATGTGAAAATTGATAAAAAATTCCACAAATTATTGAGCAGACAAATGATTACAAGTAAAAACAAGTGAAGCATGCATGGTCCACCGTGAGTGCACAGTGAACGAGGCATTAAAAAATGATTAAGTTTAGCATTTGCTCCCCCCCCCACTTTAGCCCCTAAAATTCCCAGGGGACGTCAAATTTTGAAGAAAATGAACAAACGGTGCAGTTTTAGGCCTTAATATGTTTAAATTTGCACCATGCTAAAAAAAAAATAAAATAAAATTGCGCCCCTCCCATTTAGCACCAAAAATCACCAAGGCCTTTACATATTTAAATTCAGCACCATACAAAACTGCTAAATATAGAATATTTTGAACAAGTATGGTAAAATAGTCCCAAAAATGGAGTGTTTTTATTAGTCCTAAAACAGCCCCTTGGGCACACCCAAGAGTTATCGCGTAGTATAGGCAAACAAAATTAGATAAAAATCAATTAGTTACAACTTTTCAGAAAGTTTTATAAAAATCCAAGGCATCAATTTTTTTTAATAAGCACAAAAGTGTCAATTTTAGCCATTTTAACTCGAAAGATACCCCAAGGGGAGAAACCGGAGTTTTCCCGGAAAATCCGTTCTGTTACATTTTTACTTGTATCATGTTTAATGTTTATGCAAAATTTAAAAAAATTCGAAGGCGTAGTTATTGAGAAAAATGCGGACAGACGAACTGACGAACGAACGAACAAGCAAGGGTGTATTTACAGGTCCACCCTCCTTTTGTCGATGGACCAAATAACATTTATAGAATAATGCAGTTCTCAAAATTCAAAGGAGGTAACTGTAGTCTATAAATTTGATGAAATAATTAATGCTTGAACTAATTTTTGATAAACATATCATGATTTATTACGTCTCTTATTTATTTTGATATGTGTGAGATTTTTTCTTCTATTCTTCATGAGAAACTGATTTATTTCCCTTGGTTAAGTTAACTTATTTTGAATTCTGAAATGGAGGATCGAGAATAGCTGTTTTTTTTTTTTCGTAAAAAATAGTTCTAGCAGACTTTCTGAATCATTTTTTATCATTTTTAGAATTTTAACTAATTAGTACCTTAGTACGTTAGTACGTTTGTGCTTTCACTTAAAATGCATTATTTTGATATTTGAAATATTTACTTATAATGCGCAAGCGCCAATAATATATACGAAAAAGATAACTCCATAGTTTGAAATTAATTTATATATTTACTAATTTTGATATTCACGGACATTCAAAATTTGTTTAGATTAAGGCTATATATAACTGACGCGTCGGTTGCGCAATACAAAGCTTGGATCTCAGTTACCAATGAATGTTAATGGTCAAGGAGTTAGCTAACGTGTCCCATAAACCAATTGCACGAAGGAAATATATATTTATTTTTATTATACACTAGCAGTTTAGTTCGGCTTTGCTTGTACTCTATGTACTGCTCACTACTTTATTTGCATATATATATATATATATATATATATATATATATATATATATATATATATATATATATTAAAAAAGTTTGACTCATGTCCAGGTAAACTACATCTGAACTTTCAAGTGTTTAGACCCAAAATTAGCGTAGGAGTCTGCAAAGGTCAACTCTTTCAAGTTTGACTTCTTGGTAGCCGCAATTTCTCCCCAAAACTGATTAAAAAGCTTGCCGCATGTCTGAAACCCCTTTATGTAAAATTTCAAATGTTTAGACCAAAGTTTTGTTAGAGACCGCTGAGATCAATTTTTTAAAAAAACTTTGACACCAATATTTGACCCCCTTAACATTCAGTGTTTTGGGCTCAAATCAAAATAAAATGTTTTACCCATGTCCAAGTTACCTACATCTGAAATTTCAAGTTTTTAGACCCAAAATTGGCGGAGGAGTTTGGTAGAGTTGTCAAAGGTCAATTGATAGCCAAATTTCTGTCCGAAAACTGATTTAAAAGATTTTTTTTATTAGAATGAACGACTATTTATACCCACATACATTAATATATATAAGTCGTAACAAAAGTTCTGTCCCTTTATGAAATTAAATAAACAATAGCAGATTTATTTAATCTGTGATATAGTGATATTCAACTTAATGAGTCATTTCCATGCCACAATAATATATTTCCTAAGTCATGAACTGAAAAGATTACTAATTTTTGTAAACTTATACAAGGATGGAAATCTATTGGTGCAAGTACCTGAGAATATGGTGGTTGATTCATAATGATCTAAGCATATTTGTGTCGTGTGACGTCTAGCGTTGTAATACTCCCTACTGTAATATATTACAGTAGGGAGTATTACAACGCTTGAAGTCACTTTGTGTGTGAGTTCCTTCCTCATTTCGGAACCTATCTTTTGCAAATTTCACACAAAAGTAATTTATATTTCTGGCAGTGTTCTTAGATAGGCATTGTACAGAAATTCATCCGATACGTATCGAAAATCGATAAAATCCGAGCTTAAAAACAGTTTTTCTTCTCTTATAGATAAAAAGTATTTTACAGGGGAATAATTTACGTTACACAGGTGTAACCTTGGTCGGAGTAACGTAAAATATTCCCCTGTAAAAATTCATCTTTTTATCTATAAGAGAAGAAATATTATTTTTAAGATCGTCAAGATCAAATATCACCTGACGTGATATTGTAAACAAATAGAGATGGAATTTGATAGAACGACATTATCATTATAATTTTTTTTTGTCCACCGGGCAAATAATTCCTCATAATATAAAATATTCAATAGACGATTGATTCTATAATAATACATACGCAATCTGCATAAATAAAAATGTCGTGTTTTAGTGTATTGTACTACCGGGCAACGCCGAGCGTCAAGCTAGTGTAGACAAAGTCGAAAATAATTGTATTTCTTAAAAAATTTAAAACCTAATGCATTTAATGAACGTGCCGGTATACATTACTTGCCGAGCGGAGAGACTATTTTTGTCTTTAGACAATTGTATTTCATTCACTATAATCAAATTTATCTGTAACGTTCCATTTATAAAATACTTTTTTCTTTTTCTCGCTAAGAGTTTTCACACAAGTTATCAGCGATCGTTAACTAAAAATAGTGATTTTAATTGGAGATTGAATAACAAGTTTTCTCATACTTCCAGTTCTCTCCGCCTTTCAATAACCTTTGCAAATCATTTTGCATTATCGCAACAGCAATTTACCATTGATTTGAGTAACAATAAATATTCATTCTTTCTATCCTTCTTGACTCTTCACGATCGTTTTGTTTGGTAGACGTTGATGTGTTTTTGGAGAGTGGATGAATGGGGGGAATAATAATAATAATAATAATAATAATAATATATATATATATATATATATATATATAGGTTTGAGGTGTTAAATAGTGCTCAATATTAGAGACCATAATTAGCCATGCTCTAGTCTGTCACCTTACAGATGCTAAACTTCTGACTGACAAACAATATGGATTTAGACAAGCCCGTTCAACAGCAGACATCCTCACTGTAATCTCTGAACGTATATACCATTCATTGGACAAAGCGGGGGAGGGCAGAGCGGTAGCTCTAGATATATCCAAGGCTTTTGACAGGGTATGGTATGAAGGGCTTCTCAGGAAAATTAGATCATACGGTATTACTGGTAGAATACTTAACATAATTTAATCCTTCTTAGATGAGAGAAAAATCCAGGTTGTCCTCGACGGTCGTACATCTAAACAATATGATATAAATGCGGGAGTGCCTCAGGGGTCTATCCTTGGGCCTCTATTGTTACTAATATTCATTAATGACCTCCCCGACAAAATTACCTCTGAGATGGGTATATATGCTGATGACACTACACTCTATAACAGGCATGACAGGAAAACAAATGAACACATAACTAAAGAAATGGCAAAAATACTAGAGGATGACCTCCAATCTGTAGTGGAATGGGGACAAAAATGTATGGTCACATTCAATGCTGCCAAGACTAAACTAGTTTCCTTCAATAATTACAAGAAACCTTCTCTGCCACCAATAGCAATGGCCAGTGACTCTTTATCTGAGAGTACATCTTTCAAACTGCTTGGCCTAACGTTCACAGGAAACATGAATTGGAACAATTACATTGAAGGAATTGCCAGGGCCGCTGCGAAGAAGGTAGGCTCTCTCAACCGTGCTAGAAAACTACTAACGCCCGAAAGTATCCTGTATCTCTATATGGCCACCATTCGCCCATGTATGGAGTACTGCTGTCACATTTGGGCTGGTGCATCTGCTACTAGTCTCTCACTCCTAGACAAGGTTCAAAAGAGAGTCGCCAATCTGATACGCCCTGAACTGGCATCTAAGCTTCAGCCTCTGTTCCATCGACGAAACGTTGCATCCCTCTGTCTGTTCTACAAGTATTTTAATGGCGAATGCTCTGGCGAACTGCAGACACTTGTGCCCCCACGAGGTAGACACCCTCGACAAACCCGCTAAATCCCACCCCCACACAGTAGAGATCCCTAGATGTAAAATATCTTTCTACTCCAGTAGTTTCTTCCCCAGAAACTTAGACTCTGGAATTCTATTCCAGTTCCCTGCTTCCCCAACTGTACTGACATGCAGAAGTTCAAGTGTAACGTGAACCGACATCTTGCTGCCTAAATCCCAGCATAGTTCCCCAGTAGTTGCTGCCCCTGATAGTAGCCCCCTACACCAAAGTTGCAATGTGCCTTGTTTGGGGTGAAAATGTAATAAAAAAATAAATAAATAAAATAAAAAGAGCAAATATTTTTTTATTATTTGAGGGTAAACAGTTACATATGGTCGCTACAAATAGCCATCTGTTTTAGTCAAAGAGAAATCCTCAGGCGACCTGGAACCTCTCGATCTAGAACCCCTCGAGAGATTCTAGGTCGCCTGAGAAAGTCTCTGACTGAAACAGATGGCTATTTGTAGCGACCTTATATAACTGTTTACCTTCAAATAATTATATATATATATATATATATATATATATATATATATATATATAAACTGGACGCTTTCCGTTGCGCGGTTGTACAATACGCTTAAACATGTTATTTTAATTTATGCAGATTGCGTATGCATTATTATAGAATCAATTGTCTACTGAATATTATATATTATAGGGAATAATTTGCCCGGTTTGCTAATTAATAATAAAAAAAATAAATAATGATAATGTCGTTCATCAAATTACGTCTGTGTTTGTTTACAATATCACGTCAGCTGATATTTGAACTTGACGGCCTAAAATTAGTAAATCTTCTCTTATAGATAAAAAATTACGTTACACCGGTTAAGGTTACACAGGTGTAGCAAAAAATTTGCCCCTGTAAAATTCTTTTTATCTATAAAAGAGGAAAGACGTTTTAAGATTTTTTCGATTTTCGATATTTTTCGGATAATTTTTTGTACAAAACATATCTAAGAACACTGACAGGAATATAAATAACATTTGTGTGAAATTTGTAAGAGATAAGCTCAGCCGTTTTGGAACCTATGAGGAAAGAAACACACACAAAGTGACTTTTATATAATAGTATATATTAGTACTTTTTGGACAGCATTTTTTACACATGAACAGAACGTTCAAACATTGGCCCGCAAATTGGAAAAGAAAACGGATCGCAAGAGAAACGGGAATTATCCCTGTTGTTCAATGAGACATTATATATATATATATATCTATTAACAAAAGTACCCGTCGTTGACTGGGTTCAAAAACAGCCTACAGAAAATGAACTCTGATTTATGAAAGTATTATAGGTTATGAAAAGGAAGAGTTGTAAATTTGGGTTGAATTTGGGGGTATCAAGACCAAAGCAAAATATGATGAAAGTAAAAATAAAATAGATAAATCCCATAATTTATTATACCATATCTGTTCACACTGAAACACTTATCACAATATTCTGTGGATCTATATTTAAAAACCTTGTTAAACTTTGTGACATATTTCCATTCTATGGAGGTCAGGCGCGAACGAACACTCCATAATTTTATCATACCATATTTCTTCAAACAGAAACATAATTATCAAAGTATACTTACGCAGATAGATATGAAAAGTCTTTAAGTTTGTGCCTATTTCCATTCTATGGAGGCCAGGCGCGAACGCAGACCCCACAATTTTAATGCACCACTGTTCTGCCAGATTAAACATACCCATTCCTGTGTCTCGATACATCTTCTATCATTATATGTAATCAGTATTTAAAATAGTCAGCCATATAGGAGCCTATTCGTGACCATACACACACAGGCATTCAGCTTATATATATGTGTGTGTGTGTGTGAGTGTGTATAAAGTAGATATGGCCGTATTGAATGTTCAGCAATCTACAGTTCAGATAAACCTTTTAGCAAATTAGTTGACCTATTCGTATCGTATCTCCTGTGCACGTGTCCCCAACAAGATCAAGATGGCATTTCTATAGGTTATTGGATTTGTTTCGTAAGTGTATATTCGATATGTATGCTCCACCCCTCTCTCTTTCTTTTCTGTCTCATTTTTATTATTACATGCAGTCGGCGTAGGTGACAGAAAGAAGACTATCGGATACGCATGCGAGGATTCTTCACCGGTTACGACGTTACGCCAACCTCAAACAATATGAAGGGAAATCGTCTTTGCTGATACGGGCATGTAATATGTGCAAACGACAATATCGTCGCAAAAACAGGATTAAAGATGTAGGAAAGGTCGAGAGGACGACCAAAACAGAGACGCCTGGATACGCTACACAAAGATCTCAAGATGACAGAGTTGAGACTGTATATGGAAGGTAAATAAACCCAGTGCGGGTTCCCTGCGCGGGAGAAACGCGGAAGTAAAATAACTACTATGATGTTTTGCCTTAAAGGTTTTTTTTGTTTTTTTTTGTAATATTGTAGAAGATTGTTAATCGATGTACTAGAAAATGAAAACGAAACAACTGTTTGAAAAATGAGGAATTCTACAAAAGAAAAATATAAGGAAATTAAAGAAAGATTGAGACATTGAAAAAAAGAAAAGAAAAGAAAAAGACATAGCTGTAAAAGATAATGATATAATGAAAGAGAAAGAGAAGGGAAGGGGTGATAAGGAATAGAATAAAACACACAAATTTATTACTAGTAAGAGATGTGGAATAAAAATTAATGCGGGAAAAGACAATACATATATAAAAACTAATAAAACGATGAGGAGAAACGCAGATAATGATAGGAAAGAAAAATGAAAACGCACAAAAATAGAAATATTTAGCTACGCCTTTAAACACGGCCAAAGGAAAAGAATCCTTTTCTAGGCATTAACACGTTTATTGTATACGTGTATGAAGTTATTAAGTTAGATCCGTGTCCAAGGAACCTATATCTAAAATTTCAATTGTTTGTACCCAAAATTGTCGGAGGAGTTTGGTAGAGTTCTCAAAGGTCAAATCGTTGAATTTTGACTACTTAACACCCAAATTTCTGGCCGGAAACCGATCACATAGAATTTCCCAAATCTCAGTACCCTTTATATCAAATTTCGAGTCTGTAGATTTATAATTGACAGAGTTATTGCGTAGGGAAATGTACACAGACAGACACACACAGACACACAGACACGTTAAATTTTATAGATATACTAGCATGAGTGCCCGGCATTGCCCGGATGTTTGGAGGTGTATGCTGAGCAAAAACCACAACAAAAAAGGTGGTTAATTTTTTAACTTTGACCCCTATTATGACCCATTAACATTTATTGTTTTGGGCTCAAATCAAGTTATTAAGTTAGATCAATGTCCAAGGAACTTATATCTAAAATGTCAAGTTTTTAGACCCAAAATTGTCGGAGGAGTTTGGTAGAGTTCTCAAAGGTCAAATCGTTGAACTTTGACCCCTTAACAGCGAACTTTGTCAGTACCTTGTACATCAAACTTCGAGTCTGTAGACTAAAAATGTATTTAAAAGAGTTATTGCGTAGGAAAATGTACACAGGCACACAGACACGTTCACTTTTATAGATATATAGATAGATAGATATGAACAAAGATATTTGTTGGATCAAACACACAATGCTGCGTCATCTATGGTATTTTTCTTCTTGCAGCATTATATTGTCATGCATTTTTTCTATCTAAGCGAAGAATTTCTATACGCTTTGTTGTTATATTCAAAATAACTGGCATACACAGAGTGATATATAATTGAAAAAACATATTTTACCAAAACAATACTCACACACACACCACACACACACGCACACGCACACACACACACACACACACACAAATTAACTGAAATTTTGTAAGACTTTCAGATTACAGATTGTATAATACTTAAAGTCTATATAAATATTAGTATCAATATTTATAAGACAATCTCAGCCAGATATAAAAAAAAGCGCAATAAACAAGATAGAATAATATCATAAATGAAAATTTTGAATTAAATTCAGTAAATTAAAAAAAAGTACGACAACTTTATTATTCGAAAAGGAATACAAAAAAAAGTTTTTTCCTTAATCCATCGATTTTTAATAAATCGCTTATCTCATTAGAGGAAATATTTTAGCAAAATAATATTTATAGAGCCATAAATTAAAAAAATTAAAAGATGGCAATATACCATCTTCGATGAATCGAGCATCGGTTTGTGAGTGGCATAAGAGATTCAAGGAAGGCAGAGAATCTAGGGGGGATAATAAGAAGTATGGGAGAAGTGACGCAGTTAGAACACCAGAGTTGATTGGCCAAATAAAAAATTCATTAATAAGGGCCGTCGACAATAAGTGAAGTTTGATATCAGTGTCGCAACTGTACAAACAATTATTATTTGCAAGGAACTGAAGATATGGAGGATGTGCGCGAAGTTGTCCCAAGGGTGCAGTGCACAAGTCCATCCTTGTCACAGACTATTTGACGAAGATGGGCATCAAGACACTTCCTCACCCTCCCTATAGTCCAGACCTTGGGCCCTTTGACTTTTGGCTATTCTCTAAGCTCAAGGAAAACTTTAGAGACTGTCGTTATGAGACAATTTGCGGAGATGAAAGAGGCTGTGACGAGGGTAATTGACACGCTTACACAAGAGGACTTCTATGAAGCTCCCAGGCGTTGTTAGAACGCTACAATAAATACATTGCAACTGGAGGAAATTCATTCGAAGTGGACTAGAGTTCAATGTGTGTACTATCAATAAAAGTGCCCATACGAAAAATGTCTGGAAACTTATTGAAGGGACCTCGCATATCATATTTTGATGAAATTTTTTTATGTATAAACTTTTTTGAGGAACACAAATGTTACTAAATTTCTACTTATCATCTAAGTACTGAATATTTACGTGTCTCTTCCTCTAATTGACGGATGGAGAAGGAAAACCCTAAAAACCTCGGATGCTTATATTCGATTTTAATGTCATTTTGCCAAACCATATATAATTTAAGGTTTACCAACATCTCTCCTTCCTTCAACTTTATTAGAGGCCGAAATGGGAGGAGGTGGAAAGTAATATTGTATCATGTGCATATTGAAAAACATAACAGTGATCATCATTTAATCCCCAGCAACGCCGGTTTTCCTGCTGATAATAATTGTCTATATTATTTAATGAAATACATGAAGGAAAGAATGCTGCCTAAATAAAATGTCTACTGGATAGAAATTGAATGCCTATTGGAGAGAACTTTAATGCCTACTTGACACTGGAGTGTTAAGAATCTCTCTCAGCAGGGGTTTGTCAGAACAAGTTAGCAAAAGGATACTTTTCCCTACAAGTAACCCTGACTAAATATACAAAATCACATAGTATTTGTCGTCCATAGAAGATCTCAGTTTAGCTAACCTACACTGGCTTTTACAAGGAATAATGCACCTTCTCCAAGTGATGTTACCTTAAGTAACAGCACGAAGCTGGATACTCCACCAGACTAGATGAATTCTTGTCCTGGAATCCAGTAAGATTATGTGTATGTGTACACACACACACACACACACACACACACACACACACACACACACACACACACACGTGTGTAATGTATATATGTGTATGTATACACACATATATATGTGTATATATATGTCTATATGTATGTATATATATGTATGTATATATATCTATATAGTTTTTATAAGGGATTTAATATCGATGGAAATGACATGTATCTGATTAGGGGATGTCTTCTATATATACATATATATATATATATATATAATTTACATGAGTGCTCTCATACCTATGTACAATGGGCCTTTCAAAAGTAACATCTATTTTTATTCCGCCTGAATAGCTCAGAGGTGATTACTAATTGCATTGTTATGATGACTGAAATTACGTTTCATCTTTATTTTGCAGGTATTGAAAGTGTAAAGCTCTAAGAAACGACTCTGTCATGGACGTGCGTCAGAAGCAGAAATGCGTCACTGAATTCCATAAGTATGAACTTCACAAGCATGTATATCTCCATCAGAATTTCATAGAGCATGCTGATGACGATGAAGAAAAATAAATTCTGGGTCACAAAGGGTCGCTCGTTTTAATGGTACCATTCCTGTCTTCGTAGCTCCGTAACTTTTGGAGTTATAGTTATTTTGAACGACTTTTGTACATTGTCACCTTTTTACTATTTCTTTTATTTAAACGTGAGAGTATTACATTCTGGGACTAGCTTTTTTAAATCCAGATCTGAATATTTGGATATTGATAGTCACAATGCTTCGGTCGATTTAAAATCTGGTATTCTTCAGTTGCATCTTTTCGAATTTCGGAACCTTCTATTCAATCTTGGAAATCTTTTTGCGATTCCGGAAACCGGGACAAAATTTAGAACTAAACCATGACCGAATAAGAATAATATACGACCATCAATTAAATAAAGGGTCGTGTTCGAAATTCTGTTCATGACCCCAAGTTCAACAAAGTTTAGTAAGTTCGAACAGAAGGTCCCAAAATTGCATCTCAAAGAAAATCGGAGGTTATATCGTCCGTGACGTTGTGACTGTGGCGGACTTTTTGCTTCATAAATCCTATTCTTCAGATGTACTGCGTAATAAGCCAACATTTCTAAGTCGTATTTTCCAAACGTGGCCGTTTCTGGCGATCATTTTACTAGCCTCATCGCTTACGCGTAATAAACAACTCAAAGTGCGTGGGTACGTTTAAAATGTCTAAATTTTGAACCTTAACTTTGTTTCGACATAAATTGATCCACAAGGGTTTGATGAGACGTAGAAATAAATCAATCATTCAATCTATTTATATCAAATGTGATGTTGCTGCAGAAGAATTTAATATCACGTAACTGTACACATCCAACGTTGCTGGGGGGGGGTCTTAACATCATCTATATTTTTAGAATAGGATTAATTATTTTTAATTATTACGGTATCGGTTGGGCATTATACCTTTGATTGAACCAAATTGATACGAAAAGAACCATTAATTTTGTGAGAATAAACTTCAAAAACTTTTTAATGCACGAGAATTTGTTATTTTATTTACTCTTTTTCACTCCAAATTAAGCATATTATCACTTTGAAGGTAATTCGATACTATTTGGGATCATACCTAACAAGGAGCCGTGGAGAGTTTGTTCACATTACATTTAAACTTTTGTAGGTTAGTACAGTCAGGGAAGCAAGAATCGGCGAGAAAATGATAAAGTCTAACACTTCGAGGAAAAATTATTACAGTAGGTTTTCTGGCATCTACAAATCTCAACAGTGAAGGGTGGGATTTTGCTACTTTTGTTAGTTCAGGGTGTGTACACGTGTTATGAGTTTATTAGAGGATCTTCCATGAAGTACCTGTAAAACATACAGTGATGCAATATTGTGGCAACGGGACCTACAGGTTGGAGCTTGACTGATTGCGGGGTAAATATTAGATTTGATACTCTTTTTTGGACCCTGTCTAAGTGTGGGAGACCAGTGAAAAATGCATCAACCTAGATGTGGAAACAATACTCTATGCATGTATAATAATTCAAAAGTCCGGAATAACAGTTTAAATACGTTTATTTTTTCTTGAATTAAGTAGTTTGGCAGAGACCGTTCCGTACACAGACAGACACGGTCACACACACACATGCATATATATATATGACAAAAATGAATTTAACAACATTTTTGAAGTTTTATTCATGAAATATGTAAGATAATTTGATCCTATAATATATTTCGTAACGTATATATATATGAGTTTTTAGTCTTACGATCGGGTAATGAATCGGTGTATATCCAGTCTAAAAGTGCTCAATATTAAAATTGTCACTAGTATGTATATTCATTAACGTTACATCGACATGTCAAAATTTATGTCGGAACTGCCACAGAAAAGCTACTCTATCGTAGACAACAGACCAAAACTTAAACCTGTTGATGCAAGCAAAAACCAAACCAAACCAAAACAAAACAAAAATAACACACACACACACACACACACACACACACACACACACACACACACACACGCACACACACACACACACACACCTTCATTTTGGCAACATATGTAGACACACGTTTCAACTGCGATTTCTTTCGAAATCCAACTTCCCGGGCCACCAATATCGATTGTCTTAAAGGCGAAGCTTTTTGCCAGTTGATACTTGACTCCTTAGGAAGTTGGGTTTCGAAACGTGGTTGAAACATGAATTCACATGATCCCATCATGGATGAGGTCCACGATCCCTGTGGATGGGGGTGTAACTTTGTGTCTTCGCATTATGGTGATGTTTCTCGAAAGGCTATTAAATCTTGGCAATGACACAAATGTAAGATGATCGTTTGCCGTGGCCCAATGTGACATTTTCGTGGGGACGAGACTTAGTTTAGTACGAGGACCGTTCCAAAAGTACATCCACTTATTTTTATTTTATTGCGCCCCAATAGATCAGAGGGGATTGCAAATTGTGTTGTTATAATTACTGAACTTCTGCATCAATGATTTGAAAGTTTCATCTCTCTGTTGCAGATATTGTTGGTGTGAGACTTTAAGAAAGCAAACAGTGTCAAGGACACGTGCGTCAGAAGCAGAAATGCGCCATAGAATTACTGGCAAAAGTGCATTTAGAATGGTAATGACTATATAGAAAAATAAATTCTGGAGCACAAAAGGTCGCTCGTTTTATTGGTACTTTCCCTGTCTTTGTAGATCTTCAAATTTTGAGTTAAAAAATAAGTCTTTACTTTTTGGAATGACCCTCGTACTATGCTGAGGTGTGAAACTTGGTGTATTAGCATTATGGGGATATTTCTGGAAAAGACTTATGTCATAGAAGATAAGCAAAAGGCTTAAATGTGTATAATATACTAGTAGGACCCGTTAACCAGCGTTGTCTGGTGGAAGCCTAGCCCACCCCCATTTTGCATTAAAAACTAATTCCTAATAATCCCCAACTCAGATTTAAACAGATACCATAATACATGGTTTGCTTCACCTTATTATAACAAATGTCCATACCAAAATTCGGCCAGATCGAACCAATAGTTTCCGAAAAAGTGAAATAGACAAACAACATAAGAGAAATATAATATACTAGCATGACCCGTTAACCACCGTTGTCCGGTAGAAGCCTAGCCCCCTCCCCAGCAAAAAGTAAACTACGGTTGTTGTTGGTGGCCACTGACGTCCGTGGCCAAAATGAAATAATCTGGTTTTCATTGGCGATTAGTGCTGATTTGGGGCGATAACATGCAGGCACTTTTTGAGTTAAAAAAATCAATTAAAATCAAAAAAATAAAAAACGTAAATCAGTAAAAATTAATAAAATTACGAAAAATGGTCCATAATGTAAAATAAAAACAGTAGTTTTAGAAGTTAGGGATTCTCATTGTATATGAGCTGTTTAGAATGATCGAAATCAGTGGTAGCAGTTTCCGTTTGTTATTCAAGTCTTCCTCTTCTTTGCAACTCTTCCACTAATAGTATTACATTAAATTCCATTTAATGTCGTCTTTTTCTAACGTGTAAAGCAAAACAATTACGACTTTTTTCACTTCACTTTTTTTAGTATTGTCATGTCAAGAAGAGCGTTTTGAATAGACATCCCAAACTCCCGATGTTAAACTATTTTCGGTTGCACATTCACCTTTTTGAAATAGCTAAAACTGTAACAAAAATTCATTGTTTTCTTTTCATGTTTCTGTAAATAAATATTTTAAAAATATGAACAAATAAACATAGTTATTTAAAAATATATACAATTAAAAATAAAAAAAAAACTAATTGATAAAAAACTACGTAATCTTATATATTTTTATGATAAAGGGTGTGTGTAAAAATAAACAAAATATAGTTAACGATAAAAATATCTCAACAGTTTAAAATTGTGAATATTTCACATATGTGAAAAAACCCATTAAATCCAAGCAACATAAGTACGAATCCAGTGGATGATATTGCCGAAACATTTATTTTTAAATCGGCGACGATCGTAATAGATTGCGCAGGCTTTAATAAAATATATTTAAATCAAATACATTATAAAAAAAAAAACGTAACTGTGTTTGAAAAATATAATTAATTACTGAAACAAATGTACAAAACGAGAGAGAGAGAGACAAAGAGAGAGAGAGAGAGAGAGAGAGAGAGAGAGAGAGAGAGGAAATAAATGTTTGTTTTTTTCTTCGGTATCGCCCTGAAATGATTTTATTTTTACTTCGGCATAAAAATAAATGTAAAAAGCGAGCGAGAGAGATAACCAGAGAGAGAGAGAGAGAGAGAGAGAGAGAGAGAGAAAGAATTGGGAATAATATATAAAGAGAGGGGAAGGGAAGGATCGAGGGAAGGAGAGAAGAAATACAAACTGACGCCGTAAAATGTAAGAAAATGAACGCAGCAACTTACCCAGAGGGCAAAAGTAGGTATCATTGCGACACCATATTTAAATGGATTACGTAAATCTGGAATATAGGAATAGTCAGATCAGCCAATCAGAATGACCGGTATTAGCATTGGGAGACTTTATTTTGTTTTTTGAATCGCAAAAGGGAAAGATTATGTTATGTTTATGAGTTTATGATCCAGTTACGAAGGATACAAGCATAATATATGTATAGTGTGTATATTTCCTCCTGGTGATGACTGGGGGCAGTAGGAGGACTTGGTATTCAGAAGGAAAATAGGAAATACTTTCTCTAAAAATGGTTGTGATTGTGATGGTGTTGTTCCTAGGATGAAATGTAGGATTTTATTATAACGACTAAATGTGTCTAAAATGGCGTTCTAAAGATACACAAGATAATGGCTAATAATCTTGACATAATAAATTTTTATGTGGCATCTATTGTTGCAAACCTATGGTACTTTGATCAAGAGGGAAATTTCTGCAATCAAAATATTATATATGGAGATATGTTTGAATGAAATCCAACAGAATGTCAAAATACAGACTAAGAATACAAATAAAATAAAATCCTGTGTTATTTGAATTGTTCGGACGTTTATTTCATAATGTAACCTCTGACCTTTTTCAAGTGTGGCTCTTTGAACTCTGAAATCTCCAGGGAATTTTGAATAGACAGTAGCTTCCTTTCGTTCCGCCAGTCATGATTTAATAGAAATAAAGTAGTTTGTGATTGTATTCTTTGTATTGCCTGTACCGAGTAGTGAATCTTTAAACTCCAGAAGACAACACTTACAATTGATTATTACATAGCACTTTATATATATATATATATATATATATATATATATATATATATGTATATATATACTGGCAGGGTAACCCGACGTTGCCCGGGATCGAATGATGATCGACAAATGTTTCACACTCCCATATTTTTTATAGTAATCGAAATCAATGAAACAGTCAAATTTTTTTAACCAAAACGATTGATTGTCTGCTCTAATTGGGGACGCATCACGATGCACCTGGGGGAAGTTTCATATGCCTCTCGCAGTGTCTGTTCACAATAAATTGTAGTCTACATTGCACTGTAGAGAACCCATTGTTTATCTTATAAAATTATTTTTTATATAATTGCATTAAAGTTGAAAATGCTAAAATTCGAGCATAATGCTTTAATTGTTTACCAAACAGAAGTATTCATTTCGAACGCACCCCTGTCATATCAAAGAATATACTGTTGATTTTGTATGCCTGGCATGTTCGATGATAATGGCTTAAATTTAATTTTAAAATGAAAATATCAAGTATCATTGTGAAATTTTGCTTTAGACAATAAAAATAATTTCGAACGTGCCCTTGTCATATAAAAGAACTTACTATAATTTATATGCCGGGATATTCAGCATGTGTGGTAATAAAACTTTTCAAATGTGATTTTTGGCTGTGTAAGATGTTAACTTTGATCAACATCGCTTGTTCATTCAGTCATCAGATTATTTCGATTATTGATTATCGATACTTATCGAAGACATTCCGACACAAAGCCTACCTAAAAACACTACTAGGCACATAAATTACCTTTGTGTGAAATTTCATAAAAATCAACCAAGCTTTTTTCGAGTCCATAGAAATAGAGATAATTATCTTATTCCACAAACAATTCTTGTAGGAATATTAGAAGACTTAAACCTTAATTCTTGTTTTAGGTGTGTAGTTACCCTGCACACACACACACACACACACACACACACACACACACACACACACACACACACACACACACACACACTGTTTTGGGGAAAAAATTCCATCAAAGTGTGGATTACAAAGAAAAAAAATTCAATATAAGAGCTTAATATAATTAAATTAATTTAAGCAGATATTTACTAAAATATATAAAATAAATAATATTAAATAAATAATTGAAAAATTGATATTAAAATAAAATATATAGAAATAGAGAGAGATAAGCTATAATTAAATAAAAATGAACATTATTAGAAATAATATGTGCGATCCTAGTTTTGCCTCAAAAAAACAATATGGCTGACGAGAGCCTAGCACATAAAGACGGTGCCACTGTTTTTTCGTACCTTCTGTACAGTTATATATATAATTACTCGCTCAGCAGCCGCCAATAGCGTAATGGTTAGGAGCCTTGGCTGTCGTACAGACGGTCGGGTTTCAATCCTGGCTTGAGGTAGTTGCCTATCTAGCCGCACTGATGAACTGTGATACAGCGAAACAGTACTCTATGTGGATGACTATATATATATATATATATATATATATATATATATATATATATATTACTCTCCATGTTTATAAAATAGTATTTTGACTCCATTGGATCTGAGGAACCCGTTGTATTCTTTGAAGAACAAAATTGAATAGGCCAGGAAACAATGTGTCTCGCAACATCGACAGAAACGGGTCATTTTTAAGATTGAAAATCACTGAAAAGGATATCATGAATAGATATCATTAACTGTGACCTTTCGAAAACCCAGAGACCTTTAATATCACTTCGTTAACCGTACATTTACGCACCGCTTCGCCGACTTGAAACCTACTTGTATCGAAACCTACATGTATCAAGCCACAGGTGTTTTGGTCAGACTCCCGCGGTCTTTCTCGTAAACATCTGAACCCAATTTGGCAGAATATATATACATCGGGGTATCATAGCAAAGAGATAAAAGTACTAAAAGTGTCAAATGATCTGGCGATCGGATTTCGAATTGCGTGTTTTTTATAATGTCTGATATCCAGACTTCCGTCTGCCAGAATTTAAGAACAATTACTACACACATTTCGTAAACATTCTAACTTCATTTAATAGTTAATAAAAAGAAGAAAAAAAAAACAGAACCTTTTTGATTACCTAATATGTGGTAAGTGGTATACGTTAGTCAGTACTTGGATTTAGGTATAAAATTTACAATAATAAAATATAAAGGATTTTTATAAAGAATCAATTCACAAGGTCAACAATAAAAAAAATTGTAGAATTAATGCTAGTCTTAATATTATTATAATGATCATAAGTTATTTACCATAAACTATTTCAGAGATATATATTCTTCCCAAATAAAATGTGAAATTACGAGGTGTCTTAAAAAGTTTCCAGACTTTTTGTACAGGCATTTAAAATTATTGTAAACACTTGACGATTCAGTATGTTATTGCTATACATCTTTTGAGATGACTAATTTTTATAACTTCAGGTTTAAATGAACAGCAGAAATTGGAACACACTACACTAAAGCCTGTTTAAAGCAGCTAGTGAACTTCAAAAATGTACTCTGAACGCGAGGTCTCTTTAGAAGTACGATATGCAATAAAATCCTGTTTTAAAATTGGGGAAAAATGCCACACAAACGTACGAAAGGCTTTACACGGCTTTTGGACCATCTTTTATGAATCGAGCATCAGTTTTTGAATAAGAGATTCAAGGAAGGCAGGGGATCTCTGAAGGCTGATGAGACGCGGGGGAGGAGTAAGGGAGCCAGAGCACCAGAGTTGATTAGTCAAATAAAGAGTTTCATGCATAAGGACTGTTGTGTGTCTTTAGAGACAATAAATACATAGTTTGATGGCAGTATGGGAAGGGTAAGTCAATTATTCGCGAGGAAATGAAGATGTGTAAGATTTGCACGAATGCAACAATCGACAACTATCTTTGTCAGAGGCTATTTGACCAATATGAGCATTAAGAGAGTTCCTCACCCACCCTATAGTCAAAACCTTGTCCCTGTGAGTTTTGATTATTACCTACGCTCAAAGAAACCCTAAGAGGCTGTCGTTATGAGACAATTAAGGCGATGAAACTGGTTGTGCCGAGGGTCATTGACACGCTCACACAAGAGGATTTCCATGGTGCCTTACACAAGTTGTTGGAACGGTACAAGTGCATTGCATCAGGAGGAGATTACTTTAAAGGGGACTAGCGTTTCATGTGTGTACTATTAATGAAAGTGCCCATACAGAATACTCTGGAAACTTATTGAAGGCATCTTGTAGCTGCTTATTATCTACATTGAATTTAACATTACACTTTTCTATATAGATCCACTTTGCTCGGCGTATATGTCACTTTTATTAGACGACTGCGAGCGAGGTGATGGATCGCATCAATATGTGCGTTGGCAAAGAAGGAATCATCGCCTATATCCCAGTCTTAGTTGTTGTCAGACAGGCTATTATATTCAGATAAGTTTTAATACTCTTTTGCCAGCATTTGTTTGTGACACATCAAATAATAGGCACACTCAAATGATCATTTATTATTATACAGGAAGTTGGAAATAGTTTTCCATGCCTACAACGACCATCTGTTGATTTTTTTATGCTAGGAGTTACAGGGAAATCGATTCTCGTGTCTACACAGATTAAATCTATATTTAAATACGATCGCTTCGTCAAATTTAGCACGATGTATTTATAAAAAAACACATGAAGTTGTTAATAATAATAATAATAATAATAATAATAATGATAATAATAATAATAATAATAATAATAAAATGATGATGATGATGATGATGAAGGAGGAGAATCGAAAGACAGAGGAGGGACAGCACTAAGCAGATCTCCACTGGACGAGTGCGGAGAACGCTGTGACTTTGGAGAGGCCTTTTGCTACCCAAATCCCAGGGAACATTAATGACTGTTATCAGCAAGAAAGCAACGATATACGACTGTTGCGACAACGCATAGCAATTGCCAATGTTTAACGAAAGAAGTGAAAGGCATTGGTAATCTGAGAAGACTTTTTATATCGACTCCAGCGAAACAACGCAGTGAGCAATCGCAGATGGTGGCCTGTTTAAGAACCCCTAGTGAGCAGAGAGTAGATATAATAATAATAATAATAATAATAATAATAATAATAATAATATCCTCCTAAATAGAACAATATGATATATCCAACCTCAGCTGATATCACAAAATAATCGTGAAAAGCCCCAGAGAATGGAAAAATTTGTCAGAGAGCAGTCGATAATCATGACCAGTGTGTGTAAATAATAATAATAATAATAATAATAATAATAATAATATGGTATCCCCACTTAACGCGCATGTGGAGGCACCGGTATCCGTTTATTCGACAAGAATCAAGGACAATAGAAAAACTGAGGAAAGATATCACCAAACATCCCTTAGAAAGATGCGGTGAATAGTGGGATTCTGAGAGTCTTATCACCACTCAAATTCCACAGAAATCCAACGACTGTTATCAGTGAAAAACCAATGGTAAACAGCTTTTGCAATAACTCAAAGTGATTTTCAATTGTTATTGGACGAAGTAAAGAGATCTGGATATCTGTGGAAATTTATTATCATTCAGGTGTTGTTGCCAGCGACAGATCATTGATAATGATTCGTGAAAGTATTCCGAATATTATTGTTATCTCTGCTTAGCAAGGGCAATAATTATTCAAAAAAATGATTAACGAGATGGGATGATTGTTACCCAAACGATGAAGAACACTATATAAGTACTAAAATTCATTAATGCAATGAATTAAGTTTAATAACATATGGAACGGTTTGTGACAAGTATTTGTGGACATTGATTTTTAAGACGACCCTGTTAAAAGCTGCTGGGAAACAGACCACAGTGATGTTTTCCACAAACTGAAAGCCCTCGCCAATAAGTTCTTCCCAGAGAAATCCCGCCTGGTCCTAAGCACATGCAGAAAAATAACAATAGAGAGACTAACGACGTTACTTTCGTGAGAAATAGGCTTTAGTGAAGAGAAGAGACTATTCCTCCCTGTATTTTGTATCCTCTCTCTCTCTCTCTATATATATATATATATATATAACAATAAAGATGGAATATCTCAAAAACAGTTTCCACATGCTCCCGAAACTAAGCCGAATCGAGACAACATATGTACATATAAAAGACTATATGTGCATCTATTTTTAAATATGAGCACTAGGAACAATACCGAAAAACTTTGAAAAAAGAATAGGAGAGATTGGAATCAGAGAGATGACTGAGAAGATACAACGTAAACAAATTCCTGATGAACCGCCCCCTTAAGTAGACACTTTAAATATTCACACTAACGTACTGTACTTACAATAACCCTTATCCATGAATGGCGTCCGGGCCTTGATAAGTAAAAAAAAAAGAAAGAAAAGAAAAACAACGGATAAAAATAATGAAAACGGCTTTAATATTAAGAAAAACCCTTGAATGCGGAGACTAACACACATGAACTACAGATACAAACTAGACATATAGAAACGACTATTAATGTAAAACACAAAAGAATCTTCACATGCAATCCTGAAAACAGAAACAGTTATAAATGCGTTTCTGCCTTCCATCCGACTTTTCCATTCCATTCCACTCTCGTACACCACACGCCACGCCCCTTCGCCATTTCTACTCTTCTTTCCTACTGCTCATGTATTGAGTTGGTCAAAAAGTTCGTTCGTTTTTTGATTGCCATATTTTAGGCTTACGAAAAATCGTTGTATATTCATATGCTTCAAATCTTCATTAATTTGCTGTAGCAAGTATGTTGACGCCAGAATGTAAGACGTATCCGAGTAGAAAAGTTCTTACAATTTTGCTTGTATTTCAGGCTTTAAAATAAAAGATCAAATAGAACACTACCGATATCTGATGATTTTTTTTTACTACAGAAACAGACAAGCAAATCTAGAGAATCCCGCATAAATATATTCCGTGTGTATGGTGATAATGCTGTAACAGAACAGAGTGTGTCAGAAATGGTTTGCTCGATTCTAAACGAGGAAGTTTTTAGTGAGAGGTGCTTATCTCTCTGACCGGTAAAGATGATCGACAGTAAATGAAAAGCGCAATTGAACAAAATTGCTGTTTGACAACGAGATAAATCGCAATCATTCTGAACATTTTGAAATTGATCTTAAAAATGAAGTGCATATACTAGGTTATATCGCTCACCCGGTTTTAATATCAACATATCAAACATGAACGAACTTTTTAGTCAACGACAATATGTAAGTAGATATTTCGTATTTAGTTTCTGGCTGATGAAGCCTAGATAAAAATATCTTGCTCAAAATATTGAACTGTTCAGGCATGTCATGGATTCATCCTGTTTATATATATATATATATATATATATATATATATATATATATATATATACATTGAAATTGGTATATTTAGTCAGCAATTTTCGTTCAAGCAGGCGTTAATAAATACAATGAAGATACAATTTATTATGTATTTTACTTTACATTTTCGCTCATATTTGCATTTATTTTATCAATTCCATAAATTCCACCTGAAGATGAATCGCAGTCAAATAGAAAGTTTTTGTGATAATTACGGAATTTTTATTAATATTTTCGCTTTTGATATAAAAAAAATAAAAAAAAGGTTCATAAAGCAAATGATCCGTTATATTTAATAATGTTTGTTTGAATATATATATATATATATATGTGTGTGTGTGTGTGTGTGTGTGTGTGGCTACTTCATTTAATCACTTGAATTATTATACGAAAATATACTTTTATGCGTAAATTTTCAGTTTTTACTTCAACAGTGCTCAATACATATGTAGAGTTAGGTATTAAGTTATAAAAATATGTATGGCAATAAAGCTACACAGAATATTCCGCGTTTCATTCTTCTATAGAATATTCTGTGTAGCTTAGTTGCCATATATATTTTTATAACATATATATATATATATATATATATATATCTCGAAAAACTGTAAAATTGTTAGTTGACTACATCCAACCCCTCCCCTACCTCCAAAAGAAAATTGTAGTGCCTACATCGACTGGCACCAAACTAAATAGTCGATAAGAGCCAAGGAGGTTGCAAAGATCATGGAGAGAAAGCACTAACCAGATCGACCTTTACGGGATAGGTGCGAAGGGAAATGGGAACTTGAAAAGGCTTATTGCCACCAGCAAAAAGAATGGCAAACGATTGTTGCGATAATGCAACTCCATTTGAAAAGGTTATCGAAAGAGATGGATAATACTAGAAACCTGAGGAGACTTGTCATCCATACTCCAAGAAACACTACCGGTTGTTGTCAGTGAACACTCTCTGATGATAATCTGTGTGAGAATTCCTAGTGAATAATAATAATAATAATAATAATAATAATAATAATAATAATAACTAACAGTTCAGTCCGGCTTTGCTTGGACCCTATGTACCGTTCATAACTTACCCTACATGTCAATACACTGCACGTAAGATTTCAAAGGTTTAGAGCAAAATTTGTCTGAGTAATTTCGTAGAGACCGCAGAGGTCATTATTTTTAAACTTTGACGTCAATTTTGACCCATTAACATTTATTATTTTTGTCTCAAATCCAAATACAAAGTTTTACCCATATCCAAGTTTACTACATCTAAAATTTCAAGTGTTTAGACCTAAAATTGGCGGAGAAGTTTGGTAGAATTTTCAAAGGTCAAATCGTTGAACTCTGACCCCTTGAAAGCCAAATTTCTGGCCGAAAACCGATTAAAAAGATTTTCCCATATCTCAATGCTCCTTATGTCAAATCTCGAGTTTGTAGAGGGAAAATTGACAGAGTTATTTGGTAGGGAAATGTACACAGACACACTGATTCTGATAATTCTTGAAACAACGAAATAAATGTCTGTTCTTAACACAGTAAACAACGCTCGCATAAACACAATCAATAGCACGATATTTCAATGAGTAATCTCTGATGATAATCTGCGTGAGAACACCTAGTGAGTGAGATGATAATAACAATCTCTTTCTCTACTATTATATAAAAGTCACTTTGTGTGTGTATGGGAGTTCATTCCTTATAGGTTCCGAAATGGCTAAGCCTATCTTTGGAAAGTTTCCCACAAAAGTAACCAGTGTTCTTAGATACGTTTTGGACAGAAACTCATCCGAAAATCGAAACATCCGATCTTAGAAATAGTTTTCTCTTATTGATAAATAAGAATTTTACAAGGAAATATTTTAAGTTGCACCGGCTAGTGTTACGTAAAATATTCCCTGTAAAAATTCTTCCATTTTATCTATAACAGAAAAAAGTTTAAGATCGTTAAACCCAAATATCAGCTGACGTGGTATTGTAAACAAACACAGAGGGAATTTGATTAACGACATTAACATTCATACATTTTTATTTTTGCAAATTAATCCACCGGGCAATTATTCCTCGTAATATATAATAATCAATTGAGTGTTAATTCTATAATAATACATATGCAATATGCATAAATAAAAATATCATGTGTAAGCATATTGTACGACCGGGCAATGCCGGGCGGCCAGTTAGTATATATAATAATAGTAATTATAATAATGTACCGAGGAATGGACTAATGACAGTAATTAGATCTTTATTTCTCTAATACGTGGACTTGTACAAAGTAAATGACGGCTGATCTCTAGGTGTATCAGAATTTTTGTAGGAATTTTTGACACCCCTAACACGAAACTGCGAATAAAATATAAAAACTCGTAATTTCTCTTTTAAAAGTGTGTTGTTTATTTTCTTTATGGATTATACTTCCAAAATAAACTATTAAAGTTGTATAAAAAGTAATAGAAATATTATTTTTTTTATTTTTTAAAAAACAGTAATGAGATTAATTGAATTTTACGAGTTCAGTATTTTTTCAATTTTTAAACTTTCAAAATCTATCAACATTTTTCTATTGATTCTATTTTTACGATATTTTCAGGGTCAATGTGAAATTTTATGCTCTTTCCAATACACCGAATATAATACTTTAGACAAACGTTTTTTTTTCTTAAATTAACGCCCCCATTTTTAAATGTCAATTAAAAAGTAAATAATTAAGTTACTCACCATAGTTTTATATATCACAAATTGAAGATAAAAAATCAATAAAAAATATATTCAAATTTAAAACAAAAAAGAAGTGTTTTTTATAAATTTACCTGTAAAGTCCGAAGTTTAAAACCTTAAAAAAAAACACGTTTTTTTTTTTTTTTTTTTTTTTTTTTTTTTTTTTTTAAATGAAACCTTGGTCCTTGCTCCTTTAATTGGAAAAATAATTAGGGTTTGAATTACATTTTTCGAGTAGTTATAAGCTTGGAAAGACAGGGCGTCGAATTAATTCACGCTCCCAATTTTGAAATGTTTATTAAAAAGTAAATAATTAATTTACTCACCAAAGTGTTATATATCACAAATTGAAGATAAAAGATCAATAAATAATATATTCAAATGTAAAACAAAAAAAAAGAAGTGTTTCTATTTTGGAAATTTACCTGTAAAATCCGAAGTTTAAAACATTTTTTTAAAATCACGTTTTTTTTAATGAAACATTGGTCTTTGCTCCTTTAATTGAAAAAAAAAAGGTTTAAATTACATTTTTTGAGTAATTATAAGATTGGAAAGACAGGGGGTCGAATTATTCAATATTTTTCACGAAGTTTCTGACACACCTAGCTGATCTCTGTATCTAGTAATTTATCTTCAGACTCCAATGTCAGCAGTCATACGTTTTAATCGAATACAAGCTTGAGTGCCCGGCGTTACCTGGGTGTTTGGAGATGCGTGTTGAGCAAAAAAAAAAAAAAAAAGAAAAAAAGTGGCTGTAGGCAAGCAGGCTCGAACCTGTACCGCGAAAGAGGAAAAGAACGTGAAAAAATGATGTCTTTGCCGTTGCGCCCATCGCTAAATCGGAAGTGGCGAAGATTTAAGTTAAGGCTAGTCAATTGAAAAGAGGGGATGACTTTCGAAAATATCGGCGAAAAAAGCGACTCCTCCTTGTAGAAAAGTGCCCAGTTAAGGATGAAGAAATGAATGTTTTTGGTCAATTTTTTGATATTTGTCGACCGACGGGTCGACCTTCAAAGCGATATCGATCCCATGAAAATCTGTTGCCTCTGTCGAAAGTTTTAGGCAGACGTACAAACATACATACATACATACATTTTAACAGATAGGCGAGATTTATATTATAGATGACAGTTTGTATACATGCGTGTGTG
The DNA here is from genome assembly GCF_053919585.1 of Euprymna scolopes. Lineage (NCBI taxonomy): Eukaryota > Metazoa > Mollusca > Cephalopoda > Sepiida > Sepiolidae > Euprymna > Euprymna scolopes. The sequence continues at coordinate 19,160,811 of NC_136484.1, read as the reverse complement.
CGTGTATCATTGTATCGTAAAAAATTCTTATTTTGTTCTAGCATCGTACTTTATATGAGACATTCACCCAACATCTCATAGATTCCAACGAAGGAAGCTTTTAAAATTTCTAACCACCCTTTTAAGTGCAATTGTTTGTATCTCTCTTGCATTTGGTTCACTGTGTACATTAGCCATGTAGATTTCGAAACCATTTCTCATAGGTTCGGTTGCTTCTATAATTACTGGAATGATGAAGATCTTCCTAAGATTCCAGTTTCTTTTCATGTCGTACATAACGCCTTAGTGTTTCGTTATCTTTTCACTCTCAGCTTTGGGGACACTAATTTCTACAAACGTTGCTTCTTTCTCTTTCTTTTTTTTATATCAATATGTGAGGTTTAATAATAACCTCGTTTCTTTTTCCTATGTGAGGTTTAATAATAACCTCGTTTCTTTTTCCTGCGTTTTTCTGCAAATAATAAAATTAAACAAAAGATAAACGTAGACAAATATGAGACATAATCCATATTTGGCTTGTAGTAGATTATCCATGACCTAAAAATATGACCTAGAATGCTATCAATTTATTCTTCATAAAAATACGTGAAGAAAGGATAAAAGAATAAATTTTTTTTAAATGCGTTAAAATTGTTTAAGAGTGTCAGTCTTATTAGTTAAACTCCGATAGAAAAAGGGTTTCTTTTATTTTTAAAATTAATTTAATTACAACTTCCTTAACAGAAACATTAAGTGAACACTAAAAAACAACTAGACGAGATGAATATCGTCATATGATGGCTCTTAAACGATAATGAGGATACACCGATAAACAATATTTTTACGATTATATTTGCTTATAAAAACGATGAGTACTTCTTTCTCTTTACTTATATATAACTAGCGGGGTACCCAGTGTTGCCCAGGTGTGGAGACGTGGTGTAGTAAGGATATTGAGTAGGGGCGATGCGTAAAAAAAGAGCATGGAAAATAAAAAAAAAAGATAAAAATAGGAAAATACAGAAGTGAACGAAAAAAAAAAACCAACACATAAATAACTCTGTTTAAATGTTAAAACTTTAAAAAATCCGTTACGTAGGCGCGAATGTGAAACTCGGAGCTTGCAACGTAGCTCCGATATCCATTACTCCACGACGACGTAATCGCGAAATAATGTGTGTGTTTTTTGTATACAAACCCATTCAAGAAAGAACGCTAGACGCGCATGCGTGGTTGTCAAGTCAATTTAAAAGGAACGCTTTTTTGCGACCGTCCCTTGTTTTAAACGATCATATCTATACGAAATAATTGACTATTTTTTCTAATGTTCACATATTATTCGACCGAGACATCGCTCTTTCAGATGGTACCAGGTTTAATCCGGTTCGATGCCGCTGAGAAAATCTTTTGGCAGACATACAAACATACATACACATAAATAGATATTTGAGATTTACATAATAGCCTAGGTGGTGTGTAGTAAAGAACATCGGGGTGGGGGAAATGTGGTAGTAGCAGGGGGAGGGAATAAAAACAACAATAGGCAGTTTGGGTCCATGACCAAGCCGAAAGTCGCGAGCGTTGGAATTAAGACTAGTCAATCCAACGGAGACAACAACTTGCGAAAATGTCGACGAAAAAATCGATCCCTTCTTGTAAAAAACGGGCAAGTTGAGGGTGAAGGAATGCCTGTTTTTGTCCAATTTTTCGATATTTGTCGTCAAAAGGATCGCGCTTCAAAACGATATGAATCTTGTGAGGATCCGTGCGCGTGTCGAAAAGTTTTGGCAGACATACAAACACATACACATTTTATCTATATATATAAAAGCGAAAATGTGTGTATGTGTGTATGTTTGTATGTATGTGTGTGTGTTTGTGTGTCTGCTAAAAACTTTCGACAGACAGAACAAAAATTAACAAACTTGGTATCATATTGAAGCTCCATCCTTCGCTCGAAAAATATCGAAAATTTTTTTTCACCCCGAAATCGACAATTTTCGACAGGAGGGGGTCAACAAAAACGGTCCTCTCGTGACGACGACCGGTTCTACGCATGCGTCAGATGACGTCATGACCTGATTTACTTTAAATAGTTGAACAACTGAACAAATTTCATTTACGTCGCCTTAGCTTTGTTGATTAGCGCGTTGGTTCGTTATCTAAACGTTTTGGGTTCGAATCGTGGTGTGAGACGTCTTTATATTTTTTATATTTTTTTTAATTTAAATATTGAACCAGTGTTATTTAAGCCATTTTCCACGTAACGTTCGTTTTTCTGTTTTTTTTTTTACTTCGCTTATCCACCCCCGACCACACACCCAAAAATACCCGGGTACCCACCGATTTTTTAAATTTTAATATCGAAACAGGCTTATTTCAGCCATTTTTCACATGTTCGTTTTTCTGTTTTTCTTTTTTGATCGTTCGTTTGCCTTACGTTAGTTTTTTTTGTGTTTTTTCCAATGTTTTGATTACCCCCCCCGCTTAAGTTTTAACGTTGTTTTCTTTTTGTACCTCGCTTATAACAAACAAACCTACGTCGTCGTCGTCGTAGTCGTAACGCTCGACGACTTCCGTGCGCGCACCTGTCAATTTGGTTCTTACTGAAATAAATTCAAACATCTTTCAGTAACTCATTCTGGCTGGCCGATTTTATTTTCAAACTTCGCCTCAGGGCTTCGGGTTCGATCCTACCAACTTTTACCCCCCCCCCCGGTTTCTTTTTTATTTAACACCACACACACCTCCAAACAACCGAGCAAAGCCGGGTACCCCCGCTAGTCTATAAATATAAAACGAAAATGTGTGTGTGTATGTTTGTATGTGTGTTTCTGTGTCCGCTAAAAACTTTTGACAGACACGACAAAAATTCACAAACTCGGGATCATATCGAAACTCCATCCTTGGCTCGATAAATATCGAAAAATTGGCCAAAAACATTCATTTTTTCTCCCCGAAATCGACAATTTCGACAGGGGGGGTCAACAAAAACGGTCCTCTTTGCGACGACGATCGGTTCTACGCCTGCGTCAGATGACGTCATGACCTGGTTTACTTTAAATAGTTGAACAACTGAGCAAATTTCATGTACGTCGCTTTAGGTCAGTTTTTTAACGCGTTGGTTCGTTATCTAAAGGTATTTGGTTCGAATCGTGGTGTGAGATGTCTTTTTTTCGCTTTTTAAAATTTAAATATTGAAGCAGTGAAGCCATTTTTCACGTAAAGTTCGTGTTTCTGTTTTTTTTTTTACTTCGCTTATCCACCCCCGACCACACACCCCAAAACACCCGGGTACCCACCGACTTTTTAAATGTTAATATCGAAACAGGCTTATTTAAGCCATTTTTCACATGTTCGTTTTCTTTTTTGATCGTTCGTTTGCCTTACGTTAGTTTTTTTTTTCGATGTTTTGATTACCCCCCCACTTAAGTTTTAACGTTGTTTTCTTTTTTTACTTCGCTTATAACAAACAAACCTGGTCATTGACCTCATTTGCTGTCGTTGTCGCGTCGTAACGCTCGACGACTTCCGTGCGAGCACCTGTCAATTTGGTTCTTACTGAAATAAATTCAAACATCTTTCAGTAACTCATTCTGGCTGACCGATTTTATTTTCAAACTTCGCCTCAGGGCTTCGGGTTCGATCCTACCAACTTCCCCCCCCCGGTTCCTTTTTTATTTAACACCACACACACCTAAAAAATACCGGGCAACGCCAGGTGCCCCTGCTATTCTTTTATATAGTAGAAGACAATTTGTGTGTGTATGTATATGTGCGTCTACGTATGCGAGTTTGTTCCCTACTGACTCAAAAACAACTGGCCTGAATATTTTAAAATTCACACAATTATACGTTATATGCCTCTTGTTAGATAGGTTTTCTATCGGAATGCCTCAGAAAAGTGTCGAAAATACACATTAAAATCCGATTAAAGAAGAAACAATTCGATTTCGATCAAAGTTAACACTTTAAACAGTCTAACACCACAAGTGCACTTCAGAAGTTTTATCACATCACAAACCAAATAGTCCGACGTACAAAATCAACACCAAGTTGTTTGATAAGACAGGGGCGCGTTCATAGTAAATGTTTCTGTATAGTGCACAACTGAACCATGACACTTGACTTTTGCATTTTACACTATAATTTAAGCTATTATATAAAATCATTTCACAAAATCAACAGTTGGTTCTCTACAATGCAATGTGGCCTAAAATGTATTGTAGACTAAGTCACTGGAGGGGAGGCATGGGAACTTTCTGCCAGTTCATCGCTGTGGGTCCCTGACTGGAGCAGGCAATCAATCACTTTGATTGATGGATAGACGATTTCACCGATTTCGATGACACTAAAAGTATTGAAAACAAAATATTTGTTAATCTTCATTCAATCTCGGGCAACGTCGGATCTTCCTGCTAGTTGAACATTATTGCAATTTAGTTGTTTTATTTTTGCTGGGTCATTTGTTTATTTTCTTTTCTGTTAGCGAAGAGAAGCGAGGTGGCTAGAGTGATATGGATACCAACGTAGACTAAACTAACAACAAGGGCGTTCCCATATATAGTATGCTTATTTATTTATACAATCATTATTGGCTACATATATGCACACACATTCCAGCTGCACTTCCTTCAAAAACGCAGCAGAAACATGTACGCACATATGTAGCCATTAATGTTTGTTTACTATAATTTTTGATACACACCGCAGTTTCTCGGAAACTACATCTATAAAACTACACACACACACACACACACACATATATATATGTCTATTTTTTTTTTTTACAAAGGAGTCACTCGAAAACTACTCAGGGATGAGAGTTAATGAGCGTAGTCACTGAGACAACAGCTTAGTTATCGTTTATGGTTGCAATTGGGTAGAATTATTTAAGGAGACGAAACATAAAGTACTTGTTTACATTGAATTTGAAGAAAATCGGGTTGTAGTCAGCTGGGAAAAAGACCAGTGGACAATTCTAGGAAACAAGTTTTTTCATTGAACTTGCGTTTAAATTTAAGCACTAATATATATATATATATAGAGAGAGAGAGAGAGAGGGAGGGAGAGAGAGAGGGAGAGAGAGAGGGGGGTTTATTATTGGTAGTGGTTGTAGCTAAATGAGTGATTTTCTGAAAGTTTGGCAGAGTGACATAGACCGGAGCTCAGATGAGCACTTGCCATGCAAATGCTAATACAATCTAATAATAATAAAAATCTTTTATATAGTTCAGATCAATTATAATGATAAATTTCCGAATCAAAATGAAGCTCGAGATATTCAATAGTAAAACTTAGTAATTAAAAAATATTGCAATAGAGCTATGAATAAATAAGATCATAATGTGATTTAACGCCAATTTCAAGGAAAAGAAATCTTACATATATTTCTGGAGAAAACTTCAGAGCATACTTGAACAAATCCAAGCCATTATATACTCATTCCCCGTCCTTACAAATGCCAGATGAGGACGCCATACATTGATATGAGTGTGTGTGTGTGTGTGTGTGTGCAAAAATAATAATCCAACGTAACTGATGGTGCAAGAAAAAAAAACCTAATAAAAACTGAACATTGTTTTTGTATTCATTAACGCTTCGTCTTTATTTTTAGACTTTCTCGTGATGACTCAAAATAAAGACAAAACATTGATGAATATATAAAAATAATCTTCGAGTTATTCTTTTCCGGTTTTCACACACACACACACACACACACACACACACAGATAAATTGATCGTTATAAATTTTAAAATATAAATTCTGAGTAACGTGGCACGTGACATGGAAACAGTATATGTTTTATAAAGTTTACTATTTAGAAAGTGCGCATATCCGCCCTTCAAAAAATTTATCTCAAATTTTCAGTTATATTAAGTTTTAAAAGGATCGCGCGCGTGCGTGACTTTCAATAATAATAATTATATATATATATATGCTTCGTAAAATTCTACACTAACTTACAATTGTGGATTATGAAATATGTACTTTAGTGAACAAGGTGACTAATGCGAATACATTATATTTTTTGGAAACTTTATTTATTGAAACCGTATCATACAACGTAAAGAAAGGAAAAAAAACATTAAAATCTAAAACTAATGCTATATTTATTAGCTAGTGTATATATTTATTGCTGTTATATATATACTAGCATTTCAGCCTGGCGTTGCCCGGGTGTTTGGAGGTGTATGCTGAGCAAAAAACAAAACAAAAAAAAACTGATCAATTTTTTTAAATTTGACCCCTATTATGACCCCCGTAACATTTATTGTTTTGGGCTCAAATCAAGTTATTAAGTTAGATCCATGTCCAAGGAACCTATATCTAAAATTTCAAGTGTTTAAACCCAAAATTGTCGGAGGAGTTTGGTAGAGTTTTCAAAGGTCAAATTGTTGAACTTTGACCTCCTGAACAGCCAAATTTCTGTCCGAAAACTGATCACAAAGATTTTCCCAAATCTCAATACCCTGTATATCAAATTTCGAGTCTGTAGACTAAAAATTTACAGAGTTCTTGCGTAGGGAAATGTACACAGACACATAGACAGACAGACAGACAGACAGACACTTTCACTTTTATAGTTGCAACAAAAATATATACGTACTAGCATTTCAGCCCGGCATTGCCCGGGTGTTTGGATGTGTATGTTGAGCAAAACAAACAAAAACAAAAGTGGTAGTAGGAAGGCAGGCTCGACCCATGCCACAAAGGTGGAAAAGAACGGGGTAAAACCTAACGTTTATGCTGTTACGACCACCGCCAAACCGGAAGCGACATTTTTTTAAATGAAGGCTAGACAATCTAAAGGAGAGGATAACTTTAAAAAATATCGGCGAAAAATGTGACCCCCCCCTGTAGAAAAGTGGCTAGTTGAAGGGGAAGATATTAATGTTTTTAGACAATTTTTCGATATTTGTCGTATGAAAGGTCGAACTTAAAACGATACTGATCTTGGTAAAATCCGTCGCCTCTATTGAAAGTTTAAGGCCGACATGCAAGCAGACATACATACATACATTTATATATTGGTAACTAAAGATTTTCGACCCAAATTGATAAAAAATCTTGCCCTATCTCTGAATACCCTTTATGTAAAATTTCAAATATTTAGACCAGAAATTGTCTGAGTAATTTGGTAGAGACCGCAGAGGTCAATTTTTTAAAAAAATTTGACCCCTTTTATGACCCCTTAAAATTTATTGTTTTGGGCTCAAATCAAGTTATTATTATGTCCAAGGAACCTATATCTAAAATTTCAAACCATCGAAAAAAAACCCACAAAAAAACTAACGTAAGGCAAACGAACGATGTTAAATGTAAAAATCGAAAAAACAAAACAGAAAACGAACGTTAAAACTACCCCCCCAAAAACACGTGAAAAATGGTTTAAATAAACCTGTTTCGATATTAAAATTTAAAAAATCGGTGGGTAGCCGGGTGTTTTTGGGTGTGTGTTGGGGATGGGGTGTTAATGAAAACCTAAGAATAAGCGAAGTAAAAACAAAAACAGAAAAACGAACGTTACGTGAAAAATGGCTTAAATAACACTGGTTCAATATTTAAATTTAAAAAATCGAAAAATAAAGACATCTCACACCACGATTCGAACCAAAACGTTTAAATAATGACCTAACGTTCTAACCAACTGAGCTAACACGACGTAAATAAAATTTAATCAGTTCTTCAACTATTTAAACTAAATCAGGCCATGACGTCATCTGACGCATGCGTAGAACCGATCTTGTCATGAGAGGACGGTTTTTGTTGACCCCCCCCTGTAGAAAATTGTTGATTTCAGGGTGAAAAAAAATTAACGTTTTTGGCCAATTTTCGATATTTTTCGGGCGAAGGATGGAGCTTTAATATGATACCAAATTTGTTAATTTTTGTTCTGTCTGTCGAAAGTTTTTAGCGAGCACACAAACACACATACATACAAACAAACATACACACATTTTCGCTTATATATATACTATCGCAGAATACCCGGCGTTTCCCGGGTGTTTTTAGGTGTGTGTATGGGGAGGGGATAAGTAATAACCCTGAAACGATGTTAAAAAAATCGGAAAAACCAAAAAAAAAAAAAAAAAAAAAAAAAAAAAAAAAAACAGCGAAAAAAAACCGCTGTGTGTATAGGGGGGGGGAAGTAAACTAAAGAATAAGCGAAGTAAAAAAATAAAGAAACTTTGCCCGCGTGTCTAAAGATGTAAAAGAAAAAAATAGTTTTGGTCGTGAGACTGGATTGAACCCGTAACACGGAGGTGAAACTAACTCCAACCACTTAACTGTCTCGGCCAAGAGTAAGAGGAATTGATTATAGCGTTAACATAAGGCTTATAAAGCTAGTGAAAGAGGTTTGATTGACAGATAGCCACTAAATGAGGTCATCGCGGGAGCGTTACGAGATGACGTAGCAGTATTTTATTTTTATTAAATTACGTATTTTGTTTCCTGTCTAGACATCTCTCTCTCTCTCTCTCTCTCTCTCTCTGTTTGCGTTTGTGTATGTCTCTCTCTCTCACTTCGTCTTCCTTACTCTAAAGACTGTTACTAAAAAAGAAATGGCATCTGGCTGTTTTTTTTTGGTAAAAACTTCGATCGTTAATATTTTTTGTAAGCGTATTTTTTTTTACTTCACATTTTTGGCTTGTTATTTTTCGTTTAACTATCGTATCTAACTATTTTGAATGTGCTAATAACTTTGGTAACGTTGTCATAGCGTAGAAGTTCATAGTTTAGCTTTAAATTTTTTTACCGATAACAATATTTTTAAATTTTAAATTCAGACTGCCATTAGAGCTTGCTGACGTCAAGATCACGTGACATGACTCAGCGGGTTTTAAATACAAGTTGACCCAAAATAAACGTGTATACTTTATGTAGAAGAGTTGGCGCCCGTATTTTTCGGGGCAGTTATAAATCGATTAAAAAATATGTAATATTTAACATTAAAATATCACTTTTTTTGCCCCACCCCTGCAGAAAATCGATCAGTTGACGCACTTCTGATGGTCCTTTTGGGCTAATTTTTCGATATTTGTTTTCCGGGGGGGGGGGGCTTTAATATGATACCAAATTTGTGAATTTTTGTTCCGTCGCGCAAAAGTTTTTAGCAGACACACAAACATACATACATACATTTTCGCTTTTATATATATATAGATATATATTATATATATATATATATATCTATCTATATCTATATATCTATATGTATAAACACACACATATATATGTATAAAATACGTATATATATGTACATATATATGTATATAGTATATACAACAACAGCTCCTTCAGTCTTTGACAGACTATGGATACCCACGAAGGGGTGCCTGCGCGTGAAATGTTTGATGCAGGAGGTGCGCAATCTCCAACCACACTTCTCCTAAGTCAACATTATTAAATACCGTGGCAAATAAAGTGTTCGTACAGGACGACTGGAAACAAATGCAGAGATAAGCTGAGAACACATACAGCGCTTAAAATTCCCAAATGGTCACCCATCCGGTACTAACCAGGCTCAACGTTGCTTAACTTCAGTGATTTGACGATATATATATATATATATATATATATATATATATATATATGAAAATGTATAAAAAATACGAAAAGTATAAAGTTTATAACTTTTCTTTATTCGATTTCTATTTGTGACGTGCAGGAATACAAAATAATACTATGAAAAAAATTAAAAACTTTATAATTTCGAACGATCCTTCAGTCTTTATCAGTGTAGTGAAAGTGATGAGCATACACGGGGAAAAGGAGAAAAGAAGAGGAAAGAGGAGGAGGAAGTATAGCTAATGAGAAGGTGCCGAGTCAGTTTTAAACACATAAACATAAGTACGCACATACACACAGTACATATACACATATAAAAGAAAAAATTAAAAATCAAACAGTAAATAAACATGAAGAAACTCGCCTTTAACTGTCCAATATTTTGAATATATATATATATATAACTACTTTATTTACTCACATAACTTAATATACGAAAGTATAAACTTATGCGTAAACTTTAAGTATTTACGTCAACAGTGCTCAATACGTAGGTAGAGCTAGTTAGTAAGTTATAAAATATATATGGCGATTAAGCTACACTGAATATTCCGCGTTTCATCCACTCTAGGATTCTTCAGGCTATATATATATATATATATATATATATATATATATATATATATATATAAACTATTTTAGCCCGTTAAAACAGGCAAAAGTTACCTCTCGTTGATTAGAACGGGTGCTTTATGCCAGACTTCTAGAGTAAATGTGGTATTTTTTTACTATTCCCTATCAATCCCTAATGTCAATCGAACAGATAGGATAATACCTAGTTCGCTGCACTTTAGCATAACAAAGGTTCATAAAACTTCGGCCAGCTTTACTCAGAAAGTTATGAGAAAAAATAGTACGGATAGACAAATTGACAGACCAACAAAAATTTATATATATATGAGTGTGTGTGTGTGTGTGTGTGTATGTGTATGATAGCAAGAGCTTGGAAGAACTAGCCTTTCTCATCCCCTAAATAAACAAACTTATTGTCCCACCGAAAATTAAAACAAAACTAAAAAGAAAATAAAACAAAACGACTTTCCTTTGATATTTTTTATGCATTTCTCAATCAGTAACTTATTTATTGTTTCCGAGTTTAATTATTCAATCGACTGCATTTCTCCTGTGAAAGTTGGGCCATGAAGTACATTCTTTTATTCAAAGTTTTTCGTTTACATTGGATCGGTGGACAGAATCCTGGCGCCATCGCTAAAAGCTAAACAAAACAAAAAATAAACAAGTCTCTTAGAGAAATAAACCGTCAACAGAAACAAACAACTTAAACATTACAAAAGCCACAAAAAATTAACCAATAATAAAAAAACCTAAAACATCCCTGAAAATAAAATTAAAATAACAACCACTCCCGAGAGAATAAGAAAGGAAACCACACACACACACACACACACACACACACACACACACACACACACACACACACACACACACACACACACACACACACACACACAAGACACCCATAGTCTAAGAAATGTCTAGCAAAAAAGAAACATATTTTGGTAATGGCTTGAATGTCACATCCGAAAAACAACTTCAGAATATTTTGAACCGAAAGACACAGGTGCTCTTACATCTTGCACCATCAACGTTTCTTGATATCATTATAAATAAACGCACTCTGAAGAAAAGTGACGCATACAAAGCACTTATTTCCGTAGACTAATATTCTTCAAAAGTAGCAGCGCACACACACACGTACACACACATACACACACACACTCACACACACATACATGTATATATGAATGTTCAAGTGTACTTGTTCAGATTGAGATTGTGTCTCTGAAGAATTCACGTAGAAAACGCGTACCCCATAAAGCATCTGCACAAGTGGACAAACATTCGTCTTCCTTGAGATGCGTCTTTCATCTTTTTGAGAGGTTTTCTATTATCTGTCGGTTTGTCACGTTTCTGTTTAAAGTTGCATTTTCTCGCCTCTAGACTCGCAGATCCAAGAGATGTACCTAACTAATATGTATCCATTCATCGATATGTACGAGCGTTTGTCTGACTTCGTCAATCTTTTACAATAAAGTTTGAAACGGAAATGTCGTTGGTCTGTCATGTTAAAGTTTTTTAATAGCACTTTCTTTGAACTATAGAGTTTAAGCTGAAAATTGAATATACAATATTTGAAATAGAAATTTTGTTGGTCTATAGCAGTTAAGTTTACAATAGAAATTTCGTTGATTTGTCATGGTTATATTTTAAAAAGAAATTTCGTTGGTCTGTTATAGTTAAGTTTACAATAAAATTTTCCTTGGTCTGTCATAGTTAAGTTTTCAATAAAAATTTCCTTGGTCTGTCATAGTAAAGTTTACAATAGAAATATTGTTGGTCTGTCATGGTAAAGTTCTAAAAAGAAATTTCATTGGTCCGTCATGGTTATAATTTAAAAAGAAGTTTAATTGGTCTGTCATGGTTAAATTTATAATAGAAATTTCGTTGGTCTCTGATGGTTTTAGTTTGAAATAATATTTTCGTTGTTGTTTAGGCTTAAGATTGAAATAGTATTTTCGTTGGCCTGACACGCTCCAGTGGAAAATCGAATTCTAGACACTAAACGCACAAATTGGGTGGACGTAATTAAAAATAAAATCTGATGCCTTTTTTCTTTCTTTCTTTCCCTCATGTTCTTGCTGCAGCGAAGCATGTCTCTTTGTTAGCATAAAAGGGTAACGTTTTACTTCCGGCAAAGCAGCCGCTGCTCAAGACTGAACAAGTGCCTTCGTTTCCGTTTCAACATGATAGGCAATAAACAATCTTTTGAACGATTGCCATAAAAGTTTACTTCAATGAAGAAGCACTTTTCAGTGCAGCGCAGTTAGAAAAGAATAATAAGCACACGCGACCCATTTTTAGAAATGGAGGAGGGGGGAAGCACGAATTAATTCTGAAAAAAAAAAACAACAAAAAAATAAAAGTAAAAAACAAGCAATAATAATAAAAAACAAAACCGACAAAAACAAAAACAAAAAAGACAAAAAAAAAACAAAAAAAACAAACAGATAAAAACAAAACAAAAAACAAACAGAAAAAGACAAAACAAAAAACAAACAGAAAAAGACAAAACAAAAAACAAACAAAAACAGAAAAATAAAACAAAATACAATAACGTTCGCTTATTTTTTTAGAAGTCAGGTCTTTTGTCAATTTGAATTTTTATTCAAATTATCACGCATCACATATGTTAATGCATTTCTGTGAAATGGAAAGACAATGATAGTGCAGTAAAGTGTTTTGCTAATTCAAAATTCACCACCACCACCACCACCTTCACCACCACTCGCTAGATGCTGCAAAATTCATACTATTATTCTTCATCTATTGTACCAGCAGCCGTACGACACACATGCAAATGACCAAGCTGGTGCGTAAAATAACGTATCAGCGGAGGAAGAGAAGGAAAGATAAAAGCGAAAATGTGCACAACGTGGCAAGGAAGAGAGAAAAATGAGCACCGGGAGAGATGAATTTGCCCGCCCCCCCCCCTGGTGGCGGCGAGATACTTTTAAGCCCTGTCGAAACGGCAGGTTTTTTTTTAAACGACATGAAAAACGAGATGAACAAAGACTTTTAAGACGAGATGCAATGCATTATTTTACAAAAAATGATGAATAAATGCATTTCATTTCAAAAAGCCGAATCGAATTTATTCCTTTTGTTTATTTCCTTACGACTGTCTCGGACACAGCGTGTTGGGTCCGAGTGTTAATATGTAACCACACGTTAAATAAGAATAACGGTCACGTTACAGGTGCCCATACTTATCTAAGTAGTCTTATTTGTCTATGTTCAAAATATATTTGGTTATGGGATTCTAAATTAAATATACGGCTAAAATTTTCTAACATAGTTCTGTTTTATGAAACCCACAATATTATTGTACCATCCTTGGACAACGCATACATTACACGCGAAAAGTATTTTAGTTCGAGTTTCACGTTCAATACAACAACAATTTCAGATAAAATTTAAAAAATTAATATTTCTGCATTATGTCGATCAGATGATTCCATATTCTAAAATAAAGCAGAAGAAAAGAATGCACGTACATAAAACTTCCTTAGCACATTATTATTATTATTATTATTATTATTATTATTATTATTATTATTATTATCATTATGCATTGTTATTATTATCATTATGCATTATTGTTATTATTATTCTTATTATTATGCATTATTGTTATTATTATTATTATTATTGTTATTATTATCATTATTGTTATTGTTATTATCATTATGCATTATGATTATCATTATGCATTATTGTTATTATTATTATCATTATGCATTATTGTTATTATTATTATTAATGTTTTTATTATCATTATGCATTATTATTATCATTATGTATTATTATTATTATCATTATGCATTATTATTATCATTATGTATTATTATTATTATCATTATGCATTATTGTTATTATTATTCTTATTATTATCATTATTGTTATTATTATCATTATGCATTATTATTATTATCATTATGTATTATTATTATCATTATGCATTATTATTATCATTATTGTTATTATTATCATCATTATGCATTATTGTTATTATTATTATGCATTATTGTTATTATTATCATTATTGTTATTATTATCATCATTATGCATTATTGTTATTATTATTATGCATTATTGTTATTATTATCATTATTGTTATTATTATCATTATGCATTATTGTTATTATTATCATTATGCATTATTGTTATTATTATTATTATTATTATTATTATCATTATGCATTATTGTTATTATTATCATTATGCATTATTATTATTATCATTATGCATTATTATTATCATTATGCATTATTGTTATTGTGATTATTATCATTATGCATTATTGTTATAATTATCATTATGCCTTATTATTATCATCATTATGCATTATTGTTATTATTATCATTATGCATTATTGTTATTATTATTATTATCATTATGCATTATTATCATTATCATTATGCATTATTATTATTATCATTATGCATTATTGTTATTGTGATTATTATCATTATGCATTATTGTTATTATCATCATTATGCATTATTGTTATTATTATTATTATCATTATGCATTATTGTTATTATTATTATTATCATTATGCAGTATTGTTATTATTATTATAATTATAAATATAAATCTCACCTGTCTGTCTAAATGTACGTATGTATGTTTGTACATCTACCTAAAACTTTCGACAGAAGCGACGGATTTTCACGAGATCGGTATTGTTTTGAAGCTCGACCCTTTGGACGACAAATATCGAAAAACTGGCTAAAAAAACTTAATTCCTTCACCCTAAACTAGCCACTTTTCTATATGGAGAAGTCGATTTTTTGCCGATATTGTCGAAAGTCATACCTTCTTTTCGATTGACTGACCTTAATTTAAACATTCGCTACTTTCGGTTTGGCGATTGGCGAAACAGCAAAGACGTCACGTTTTTTTTTCACGTTCTTTTCCTCCTTCGCGGTACGGGTTCGAGCCTGCCTGCCTACTACGACTTTTTTTGCTCCCCCTCCCAAACACCGGGCAACACCGGCCACCCAGGCTAGTTATTATTATAAAGCTCTATTCAAAAACACATATAATCTTTTGTATGCATCTGTCGCCTCGATTTGACTTAGTTTAAAAAATATACGTGGAGACTTTTTTTTAAATATTTCATCTTGATTATTATATATTGAGGAGTATAAAATCTGTGAAGAAATAATCTCTCCTTTTCACTAAAGCCTATTTTCCCACAAAAATAACGTTGCTAGTGTCTTTTATTATTTTCCCGCATGTGCTTAGGGCCAGGCAGGATTTCTCTGGGGATAACTTATTGGCAAGGGATTTCTATCTGCGGAAAACATCACTGTAATCTGTTTTCCTGCAGTTTACAACATAGTCGTCTTCAAAATCCATGTCAACCAATACTTGTCACTAAGTTAAATTGTTTCTGTGTATACATTTCCCTACCAAATTACTCTGTCAATTTTCAGTCTACAGACTCGAGATTTGACATAAGGAGTACTAAAATTTGGGAAATTTTTTTAATCGGTTTTCAGCCAGAAATTTGTCCGTCAAAGGTCAACGATTTGACCTTTTAAAACTCTACAAAACTCCGCCGCCAATTTTTGGTCGAAATATTTGAAATTTTAGGTGTAGGTTACTCGGACATGAATCAGACTTTTTAATTTAATTTGAGCCCAAAACAATGTTATTTGGTCAAAATTGTGGTCAAAGTTAAAAACAAATTGACCTCTGCGGTCTCTTCCAAATTATTCAGTCAATGTTTAGTGTAAACATTTGAAATTTTACATAATG
Source organism: Euprymna scolopes (assembly GCF_053919585.1). NCBI lineage: Eukaryota > Metazoa > Mollusca > Cephalopoda > Sepiida > Sepiolidae > Euprymna > Euprymna scolopes. The sequence continues at coordinate 19,144,910 of NC_136484.1, read as the reverse complement.
TTTTTCATTGGTTTTTGGCCGAAAATTTGGCTACCAAGGGGTTAAAATAAAAATTTGAAACTTGCAGTCTCAAGCAAATTATTCAGTCAATTTTAGGTCTAAATATTTGAAATTATTCAGACATGCAGAAAGCTTTTTTAATCAGTTTTGGGGCGCGAATTTGGCTGCCAAGAGGTCAGTTGAAAGTTCAATCCCGAGTAACGTCGAGTGTTTCTGCTAATGTGTATATATATATATATATATATAAACTATGATAAATAAACTAATAATAAATAAATAATGATTTAAAAATGTACGTGAAGATTACGCAGATATTTAGAGCAAATAGTTATGATTACATAAACGATCTGTTTGTATTAACTTTAAATATTCTTATGTTCAAGTAAAAAGAGAAGAGCTGAGAAAGAAACAATATATTTGAAACCTTAGATAAAAGGGGGATAACTTCATGAACATCCACTTATCTCTTTCTTAATTGCTGTAAGAACTAAGACACTAATTGAATTATCCGTGAACAAGCTACGGTTAGTGAATTAACATTGAAATTAATATTGGTTTGCTTAGTGCTAGCTTGATTAAATAATAAACATTTTAATAATGTTTTCAGGATTAGAATTTACCTGATTGCACAAACCTTAAAAATTAATATTTATTTACGTACATTCTCAGTTAATCGAGCAAGTTTATTTTATGTAGTTTTTTCGTTAACTGAGTTGATGTTCTAGCAAATTTAGTTTCGTATTTGTTCAGGTAAAATATATTTGACTAGTAAATTGAATCTGATTGAATGTTTTTTTACTAATATTTGATGCATAACTTCTCATATATTTTATGAATAATTCATTGCCTTTAATTTTGCACCTAAATACGAAAATTCAGAAATGTGGCTAAGATTGTAAAGAATCAAATATGGTGATATATAAATTAAAGTCTTATCCTGGGCTCTGTATTCGAACTTTTTTTTTTATTTAGAAGCGCACTAAAATTATGTAACAAGTAAGATATTTACTCTTATCACTTTTAATGATTTCTATTTATTTGCACAAATTTTATCATTTTTAAGGGAAGGAAAAAATCTCCAACTTTCTTCTGAGGAACATAAATCTGTCTCTGATAAGTTGCTGGGGGAATTTTCCAGATTTTATGAAACATGTGTAAGACGCACTGTGCGACTAATAAAATGATATGAGTGTGATATAAATATATTTTTTATTTGGAATGTTTAGTTCCGATATTATATATATATATATAAATATATATATATATATATATATATATATATATATAAAGAAAGATAGAGAACTATTTCCAATAATCTCATATATATACATACTCTCACACATTATATATATATATATATATATATATATATATATATATATATATATATATATATAACCATCCACAGACACACGTTTCGTCTTTGTAGAGACTCATCAGCATTTTAACATTAGTGACAATGTATATATAATGTTACGGATTTGTTCATAGTTTAAGAGTAACGGAACACCGCAAACATAACAATGAAAAATAAAAGAGTAAAAAAAAAAAGATAATTTGAAAAGAAAAACACATTTTTATTAACAAAGAAAAAGAAAACAAAATCAAAAATAGTAAAGAAAAACGAATGTCTAATAAGCTGTTTATAATCGAAAGTGTAAGGGAAGTAACCCTGTTTTCTATTTATTTCCCTTTTAATAGAAGTAAATGTTTTTATAGTAATGTTTGTTTTTATCTTTAGACATAAATGCTTTTTGGTCAAATATAATTCAGAAAAAATTATATTTACCAGTTATTGATGAAAGATCTTTCTCTGCATCTTGTTTGGTTCATCTGTTATTTTAACGACTCGAGTTTTCTTGTGTTTTCCTTCGGTCAGAGTTATAATAGCTGGTCGCCTCTCATTGCGTCCCAACGTCGTATTATTACTGAGTTAAAAATAACGATCGTTCGCTAATTATAGCTATCGCTAGAGAAGGTTCGGGAAAAAACGTTTTAGAATGTATTTTGTTCCATATTTTGAAAAATAGACGTTAAAAAAGTTTTACATTCAAATTCTTAAGTAATACTTTTTATATTATTTTATATATTTTTTATTGTTATTTCCTTTTAATTAATTTATTATTTCTATTATTATTATAATATATTTTAAGTATTTTTATTTGTTATAGTTTATAATAATATTAATAATTATTTTTATTATATTTTATTTTTATTATGTTATTATTTTTATTTTTTTTTATTTTTTTATTTTTTTTACATAGGCATCACCACTTATCAAGGCCAAGAGGCCACTCGAGGATAAGGGTTAAAGAGTGCACAGTAGAAATTGGACAATATAGTAATCATTAGTAATGGAAGTTCGGTAAATTTGTTAACTTATATGGAACGGCTCATCAAGAACTTGTTTACGTTAGACTTGAAGACAACTATATTGTAGTCAGCTGGAAAGCAGGAAAAGTGAAGACAATTCCATAGGCGTGCAGTTCTAAGAAAGAAGATTTGTTCATGGAATCTACGTTTAGGTTTAGGCACAGATAAAAAGTGGGGGAAATTAGTGATTGTGTATTCTGGTAGACTTGTGAAAGTTTGGCGAGAGGGGGGACCATAGATTAGAGCTCAGCCGAGCACTTGCCATGAAAATAATGATAAAACAGAGACAAACTCGCATGGATAATATTATCTTTTGTGTAATAAATCGTAATTTCGCCATATTGTAAGAGGAAAATATATCATCCCATGACATACATACACACAAACACACATATGTAACCATCCACAGGCACATGTTTCGTCTTTGTAGAGACTCATCAGTACAGTTAGACGCAGCTGGCATACCAACACCGACGAAATTCTAGCATTAGTGACAATATATAAGTTGATTATATGATATACATATATCTTCAAATTACGTTCTAAAAATATAAACAAAATCGAGTCAAGATGACAAACCTTGTACATATAGAGAATTTAAGACAGATCTTTATATAATAATAGTAACAATAATAATAATGATAATAATGATAATAATAATAACAATAATAATAATAACAATAACAATAATAATAATAATAATGATAATAATAATAACAATAATAACAATAATAATAACAATAATAATAATAACAACAATAATAATAACAATAACAATAATAATAATAATAACAATAATAATAATAATAATAATAATAATAATAATAATAATAAATATTATCTCCACACATGCATTGCCATTATAAACAAATGGATAGAAATATTCGTTTTCAACGATTTTTTAGCAGTTAGTTTAGCCCAGGTAGTAGAACGTTGGGTTGTTATTATTAATAGTCATTAATGTCAGAATCTCGTCGATGGTCGTATACCAGCTGAAGAGTTCATTATTATCCGTAGCGTGGATACACCACAACATAAATAAAATAAAATAACGTGAAAATCGTATTTTATTTTTTATGGATGAATTGAGACGTTATAATAATGTTGCACCATTCTGGATGAAAATGAAATTAACTTATCCAAATACTTTGGGTTGTATAGCCTCATCTCAAAATCATTAAGAAGATTTTCTGAAGTAAGAGGCTGGAAATAACACCCCTGATGCAATCATTTATCAGAAAATAGCCAAGACAGCGAATGAAAAAAATAATGCCGTCACATCAAAGTTAAAATAAACACTTCAAAATCTAGTGGGAGATAATTTTTTTTTTTTAGCGAAAAATTCTGTTCTGGTAGAACTATTACGACAATAGTTCGTCTCTATCAGTACTGCAAAGAACATAGAACGAAACTACCATGCAGATAGTTTCTTACCAATAACCACTACCATGTTATACCATGCAGATAGTTTCTTACCAATAACCACTACCATGTTATACCATGCAGATAGTTTCTTACCAATAACCACTACCATGTTATACCATGCAGATAGTTTCTTACCAATAAATTCTCATCTGCTGAGCACGTTGCCGCAAAATTTTTTCCTTGAGGTAATTTTCCAATATAGTCGCAATAAACGCTTGCCATAAATCGTCATTATTAGTAACCAACTATTAATCTATTCATCTAATTAACCTATAACCACGATTTGCTTTTAGTCTTTCTAAGTAGTGACGCATTAGTAAAAAAATAAAATAAGAAAAAAATTATATCTGCATGCTTGAACGATTGTGATTTTTCAGCCAATGATACAAGGATAAAAAAGATACGATGAACTTCGGCAGTAAGTCAGCAACATTTGCGTGGAGCAAATTCGCATAAAAAAGAATGGCGTTTCCAATTCTTCGCTAAACTGAATACCCCAGAGCATCGTGGCAATCTGAGTAGTAGCAATAAGATGAGAAAAGGATTTACAGCCATTAAATGTCCACCTATGGGCAGTTTATGGGTTTTACGTCGAAACCAAGTGTTGCTCTAACTTTTCACCTGAGAATGGACATACGCTAGCCCTACTAAACATTGCTTTATTGTTTTCAACGAGAGACAATCACACACACACACACACACACACACACACACACACACACACACACACACACACAATATCTATGTAAATAAAACAGTAGAGATATGTACGTGTGTGTGACAATATTTAACCGATAAACCTCCAAACTACTGGTCACATAACGGTAAGATTAACAGGAAATAGTTATCATACGCAAAGGATTGTTTCGGGACAAGATCAAAGTCTAGTATCTGTTCTTCAGATGCTGCACTTCAATTTCTTGTTCTCTGCCAGTGGAGGAGGAATCCTTCACGACTAAGACAATTTTTTATTTTTGTTCTTTTTCTCCACGTTAAAAAACGACCCTGGTGTCTACCTCTGTCCCGTGGGGAGGCATAGTAAATAGGAACAAGTAAAATCTTTGTTTGATGGGTAAATTATACAAACAAGAATATGTCGACAAGCTGAAATACTAAATGTTCATTTCAACTTTTCAATATATGTCTATTACTTTTGCGCATATGCGAATTAATTCTTAGTTTAAGTATAATTTAAAACCTTTCTTATCTATCTGCTGATAGCTCATACGATAGAGAACGCGACTGGAGAGATAAATATTTTGGTTTCAATTCTAGCTTATGGTGTCCAAGTCATTTTAAAAAAAATCATTTGAAAATAGTACTATATATTAGGTACAATATAATATTCAATAGAGAATTGGTTCTGTAATAATAAATACGAAATCTACATTTTACGACCGGACGAAGTTGCTACCCGCGGTAATATATATATATATATATATATATATATATATATATATTCGTTGCCGTTAGAATCTCCCGACCGACGGTAATTGTGACACCCTGCACCGATGATCCCAGAAAGGATAAAAAAAACTGGTGTCTGTATGTATTTAATGGTTATTATAGTAAATAATTATATCAGATCCTGTAAGAAACTCGTTTCTTATCGTTGAACACTTAACAGTTGAAATAAAGTCGGTCACTTAAGCTCGCATGCGAAGATAATGATATTATAATCATTAGATCACTCTGACAGACATTAAAAATATTTAAAAATAAATATTTAAATATCAACAATATTTCTCGCGGTTGACGGTGGCCGAGTGGATTTGGTCATTGTTAATGGAGTCAGTGATTGCTTCGTTGATGGGTTCGAATCTCTCGACCTACGGTAATCGTGACACCCTGCACTGATGATTCCCGAAATGATGAAACACTAGTGTCTGTAGGTATTTAATAATTATTATAGTAAATAATAATTATATATATATATATATAATTATTATAGTAAATAATAATTATATATATATATATATATATATATATATATATATATATAGTGTCCATAAATAACCATCTATTTTAATGAAATCGGTCATTTTTTAAAACCCTTTTCCTTGTAGAAATATCCTATGCATAAAATGTTATTATTTTATGTGTCATAGTATTTTCTTCAGTATACTTATGATTAAAGGGAAATGAATAAATAAACGAGGAAATACGATTTATTCTCTGTGTGCATTGTCTATGTTTCTGCAAGTTTATAATCTAGCGTTAGCCGCTCTAAAATATTAAGCATTTCCTGTGTTGTTTCCCGAACTGCTGAACGTATGTGTTTTTTAGGTCTAGCTAAATTACTACATTAATTTTTACTGGTACACTTTTGCTTTGACCAAACTTCATACAAAGAAATCGATAAGAGTTATATCTAGAGAACATGTATTATGTACTGCGTATATATTAATGCGTGTTAAATAACCTTCCATTGTAATATACTATGTAATAATGTATCAAGCCTAGCGTGTGCGTATGTGTATGTTTCTATCACGCCATACCTTGGCGTTTAAGATCAGATGAAGTTTGTTATTGTCTATTGTTTAGACATTCCTTTTGTTTCAAATATTTAATATTTATTTCAAACTGTCTAACCTAAATGACCAAGCTTTCCTGTGTATTGCATATTTAGCTACCTAACGTACTCACTAGATATCGTACGGCCCTATTCTGTTACACGTGAAGGTCATGATCTGGGGTCTTTTCGATCAATTCATCTCTGGAGAGAGTCTGTTCAGGTATTCTTGCATAATTAGAGCGGAATGACATGGTTTACTATCTTGTTGGAACACGACGGTATCAACGATGCCATCATTCACAAGTTGATGCTCTGAAAACTGTTAAGTCTAAGTTAATGATGCTTGTGACAGTATCTTGTTTAAAAATGAGCCATAAATTTTGAACTTTCGAGCCACACGTTTACTTTTAGGGAATCTCGTTGCACAAACATTCCATGAACTGAGTCGATCGTTCATTCGCCCAGGTACAAAAATTATGCCGAGTGACTTTAACCCTCATTTCTGCACCACTGAATAAAATTAAAGTTTAGTTTTCAATTTCATGGACAAATTCAGAGCATCTTAGGCTCAGGATAGCATTTGTTTTGAAGAGAATAAAACATTAGAATGTGAAAAGTGTTTTTCAAAAAGTACTGAACGTAAAATTCTGTGTATTGTTTTCTCCGGTATATCGAGAACCGTACATCATAAACAATTGTTGGATTTAAGTTTTGCTAAAAACTTTCCCTTTTCATCTTTTCATTTTACATAATGCACATAGATGATGCTTTTAGATTCCGGATTGGTTGAAGAACATCATCCTTTCCTATTCAACGATTACCATTCTATTTAGATACCAAAATCCCATGTCCTTTTCTCGTTTCAATCCTTATTTTCTTTATGTCATTTAAGAAGATTTAATCTTCAATATATTTTCAATGTATGTGCTAAATAGCAAAATTATATCAAACTAGAATTAATATTTTGGGCTGATGACTTTTCCTCTGAGGAGATAGGTCTACATCGAAAATTCATGGATTAAGGAAATTACTTTAAATGTTGTATTCTTTGTCCAAGCAATAAATTTTTGTTTTGAAAATTATATTTTTCTAGATGAAATTTAAATACAAAAACTGTAAATATATATATATACATACATACATACATATATATATATATATATATATATATATATATATATATATATATATATATATATATATATATACTTCAGAATAAAATTATCTAACAATCAACTGGTATGGAAACCTGTGCTTCGGATTTTACCATGCAATTTGGATGGGAATATTTATATCCTTTTCATTAACTTCCCTTAGTCTATGATATTTAAATACTTCAAAAAACTTTTAATTCTGATTTTCCATGTCTCACTGACTTTAGCAA
>NC_136484.1:19127213-19132213 GCF_053919585.1 Euprymna scolopes | reverse complement strand
TACAAAGAAATCACCAAGCCGGCACGAAATGAGCCACAAAGGAAATTAGACTAACAGATGTTTCAAAATCGGTAAAGAGATCGCTTTCAGGTATTTTCTGCGGAGTTGCCTTGGCACCAAAGTTTACAGAGTCTATATCATTGTTGAGATAGCTTGTTCTCTGCTGGCTAAAGTATGTCTCTGGTCAAGTGAAGTTCTTCCACTCTCTCAGGCTTTGTCTTCTCCATTTAAGAAGGGGTTACTTTATTGCTAATCACCTGACAGACAGAGCTGCTTAGATATTTTTTGCAGGCCAGAGTGCTCTTTCTTTCGGAGGAACTTTCCGACTCTTGTGTGACATCATCTCACCTTGGTAGAGAGATAAATAATTTTAAGACTGGGACAAAAATTAACTTTCCAATAATTTCCCATCTGTGTTGCATATTATCATGGAACTGCTTCCCTTCAGACTAATTGGGCGTCTTCTTGCCATTACATTTGTAATTTTAATCCTCTCGGAATAGTGTTCATTATTATACTGAAAATGCACCTATCTCATTATCGTTTTTTTCCATTGGCTATCGGGGCTGATAATTGATGACGCATTAGTAAAACTTCACCTGTGACAAACTCCTGATGATCGCTGAAAAGCGTAAAACTGAAGTATTAAGTACGTAAGTGAATTTTATTATTAGATCAATTTCAAAATACGTGGCTGGAATGTATCGCAGGAAAGTTTTTGCTGACTGTAAGTGGTAGAAAGATGCTGCATATCAAGGGTTCTCTTTGATTGATTGGACAAGGCGTTTGCAACGATATAGCACGCCACAGTAATGAATGACCGCGGCTATCGATCGTTGTTTGCATTGAATTATGCTGTTCCCAGATCAAGCGTAATGACACTATGTTGCAACGTTTTGCAAGTCTGACTCGTCCTATCGTCTAATGATCACAACTGGCAGCCACTGAGTCAACTCCACATACGCGTAAAAAAGCAGACAAAAAACAAAAACAAAAAAAAACAAAAAACAAAAAAACAACGACGACGACGACGAGCCATGCAAACAGCTCGCCTGTACTCTTCTGATATGTAGACCGCTTATTTCGCTATATATTGATGTACCTAAACGAAGTTGCCCGGTAGCGAAAGAAAAAAAATGACTAACTTGTTTACGAAGAAACGGAAATTAATTTTAGTTAATTTAATTTCGTAACCAAATTATTTAGTAAAATAGAAAAAAAAATAAAACTATAATTTTCATACCGGACGCTAATCTATAAAAAGTAAAAAAAAGTAAAACAAACAAACAAACAAACAAACAAACAAACAAACAATATAATAATGCATGATGTAAATTGAGTCGGGGAACACAAGCGCATATGCACAGGTATGCTGGAAGTCGCATAATCTCTCTCTCTCATATATATATATATATATATATATATATATATATATATACATATATATATATACACACATATATATATACACATATATATATACACATATATATATATATTTATAGTATGTTTACCTTACTACCTAGCTCTACCTATGTATTGAGCACACTGTTGAAGTAAATACTTAGTTTACGCATAAAATTATACTTTCGTATATTAATTTATGTGATTAAATGAAATAGTCATATATATATTCTAGCAGGGCGCCCGGCATTGCCCAGTCGTAAAATACGCTTAAATATGATATTTTGATTAATGCAGATTTCATATTCATTATTATATTATATTGGATTCAATATATAGAAATGATTTAAGTTAAAAAAACATCACTCGGTCGTCACCACTGAGAATCGAAACTAAAACGTTTCGCTTACAATTTATATTTTCCTCTACCGTGTTAATGACTGAACTATGAAGTTCAAATACCTTATGTATAAAGTTTCATGGCTGTAGACCAAAAACTCTAAACAACTTTAAACAAAAATATATACGTATACATAATATATATGGAAAGAGTTTTGTTTACTATAAACTTTTTATGCAAGACCCATATAACAAAGTTGTATTTTCTTTTTAAATAAATAGAAAAAAGTGTTTTTATATGGATATCAATGCACACACACACACACACACACACACACACACACACACACACAATTAAAGGAGTGCATATAAATAAATATATATACACTTGCAGATTTATCAGGCATTGCCCGGTATTAAACACAGCGTTAAATTCCTTTAAATAAATGAAGTAAAAAACGGAAAGAAACTGAGATATGTTCATGCGAGTATTATTTTATTTTCTTGTAAATAAAAAAAAAAAAAAAAAAAAAAAACTCGAGCTGAGATCGAAACCAAAACCTAAAGACAATGAGTGACATACGATGAGCAATGGCCAGCTTGCCATGTCTTTAAAAAGTGTTTTCAAGCTTTTTTATTCTTAACATAAGGAATCTATTATGTGAACGATTCGCGCATGCACAGTCGTGAAACAGCTGAAAAACAGATAAAATCCGATGAACTCCAAACACCAATTTTTCAATTTTGACCCTTTTAACAGCATTTTTAAGATTTTCACATGTCTGAATACTCTATATACCAAATTTCAAGTTTGTAGATCAAAAATTCGCTGATCATATAGGTTGATAGTTGTCCTAAAATGCACATTCTCACTTTACATATAGTTAGAGATGTTTTCCGTATAAATACCTACAGGGTGGGCCAAAATAAGGGTCCTATATATATATATATATATATATATATATATATATATATATATATATATATATGATTATATTTAAAGATAGGACTCTTATTTTGGCCCACCCTGTATAACTCAGTATAATATTACACAATATCTTCCCTTTAATCAGCTTAGTTTCAACAAGAAAGCAAAAGTGTTTTCACTCTAACAATTTTATTAACCAGAATAATTATTTTCAGAAATAAATTGAATCAAAATAAAATATATATATATGCCAATTACATAATGGGAGGCAAAGACGAACAAAAAGGCTAGTTCGAATAAAATATGGATATACTAGATGCATTGCAACTTCATTATATTAATAGTATTTATCAATAATTTAATACAATTTCATTTATAAACACGTATCTGTTTTAATTATTTAGTTCAACATGGGGAAATACGTAAGTATAGCTCATGAATAATATGAAATATATTTATGGCAAGTAAACTACAGAAAAATACGTTGATTTCATTCTCAAGGACACCATGGCGCTTCTCTATCCACAGACATGAGTTTAGCTGTCTCACCATCGTGGCAGATCAGTGAGAACCACAATTACTGCAATCGGGAGCATTGCTATTAGGCCAGAAATTTCGCCTAAAATACAGGTTAAATGTTTTCGTCTTTGTAATTATTTCTTTGGCAATAACTGCAGCAGAACAAATCGCAGTGTTACATTGAACCTAAATGCCAGAAGGAGAGTAATTCCCTTTATACTGCATATCGCCTCTATATAAGTTTTGGTTAAGGGCAACAGAGCTGAATTCGTTCAGATGTCTTTATTGCAAAAAAAGAATAAATAAATAAAAAAAGTAAAAAATAGCAAAAGCACACACACACACACACACACACACACACACACACACACACACACACACACACACATATATATATATAACCTAAAAGTTTGAGGAACTTTTTTTTACACTGGTGTCACGCCTATATGTCGTTAGGTTAAGCGAAACTGCATAATAACCGAATTCGTCGTAACTAAAACAATAAAGGTATATATATATTAACTGAATACCCTGTGTTGACTGGTCGTACAATACGATTAAACATGATATTTTAATTTATGCAGAGTGTGTACGTATTATTATAGAATCAATCTTATATACGAGGTATAATTTGCCCGGTTGGTTGTTTTTGTTTTACGGCATATCAACCCTTTTCAGGTTATTTAATGCCGAATCCAGTGATTTTAAAGAAAAGTTTTCTAATAGAATATATTTGTTTTTTGTTTTTTTTTCAAGTCAGTTTCTATTTAACCAAACAGGTACTACCACTCTGGATCCGAGTGGACCTGGGAGCAATAGCAATTAAAGGGTGGCTCCACACTCCCCAAAACCCGCAAGCTGGGGCCTCACCATCGGATATAGTTTAAGGTCATATGTAGGACTTTAATTTGCCCGGTAGACAAATTCGCAATAAATAAATAAATAATGCTAATGTCGTTAATCAAATTCCGTCTGTGTTTGTTTACAATATCATGTCAGCTTATATTTAGGCTTGACAAAAGTCACGTCTGATTAATGTTTGGTTTTAAAATATGCAAACAAAGAAATGACTTGCGGAGATTTAATACATCCTAAATATCGTAAATTGAACAAGCAAATTAATAAGAAACAAAAATTAAAATATAATTGTGCGGAAGACTTGGGTTTGAACCGGTGACCTATCGATCTGTAATCGATTATTCTACCTTTGTGCTATATTTCCAGATGACAATATATTTCTTTAAGAGGAAATGATTTCCTGAGATTTTATTATTTCTCTCTGCAGATGCAACGTACATATTCCCCATTAAAAATTCCCCTTTTATATCTAGAAGATAGAAAGACTATTTTTTAAGATAGATTTGCTGGATTTGATCATTTCCTTTGGCCGGTGTAGCGTAAAATGTTCCCCTGTAAAAATTATTCTTTATTATCTATAAGAGAGAAAATATTAGATTAGACTTTTTCAATTTTCGATAGTTATCGTATTAAATTCTGTACGGACACACACACACACACACACATATATATATATATATATATATATATATATGTATTTATATATATATCTCTTTATATATATATCTTTATATATATATATCTCTTTATATATATATATATCTTTATATATATATATATCTTTATATATATATATATATCTTTATATATATATATATATCTTTATATATATATATATCTTTATATATATATATATCTTTATATATATATATATATCTTTATATATATATATATATCTTTATATATATATATATCTTTATATATATATATATCTTTATATATATATATATCT
>NC_136484.1:19102213-19122213 GCF_053919585.1 Euprymna scolopes | reverse complement strand
AGGGAATATAGTAATGGTGAATAAATAACTGTCTTGCTACCACATACAAGAGGAGGCCCAATATACAAAAAACAATATTTTTGCTGAACCAAAAAAAGAAAAAAAAAACAACTCATCAATAAATAATAATAATAATAATAATAATAATAATAATAATAATAATAATAATAATAATAAATTAGAAGTAATTAATAAAGCATCCTTTTGCACAACAATATGGAAATTAATATATTTTACTACTAATATCACATATACATTAACGATGTTTAAAACTGCTATTGCGTAATCTTGAAAGGAGTTTATTTTGACCTCATTCTTAGTGTGAGAATTGAGCGCAACTTTCGCATTTATTCATTTAGAAAACGAAGAATAATAAAAATACAAGATGGCGACGTAGTGGATAATTAAGATAAAGCTGCTAGATTATCACAAAAAATATCACACATGTTTATTCTAAATATCCCCCCCCCCTTACAAACAATTCAACACTAATTGCAAATCAACATGATTTTTGTGGGGGAGAGTGAATTTGGAACGGATGACGAACAAACGCCAGGGGGGAAACAAGAAATAAATATTTTTTTATATGATTCTAATTAATTTACCCGTTTGGAAATGAAAATGCTATTTCAAACGAAAACGTGACAAACAAATAAGAATGTGACAAACAAACAAGAATGCTATTTCAACTTAAGCATGGTATACCAATGAAAATGCTATTTCAACTTAAGCATGATATACCAATGAAAATGCTATTTCAGACTTATAGGTGACTGGTCAACGGAATGCTATTTCGAACTAAAATGTGATAGACAATCGAAAATGCTATTTCAACTTAAACATGGCATACCAATGAAAATGCTATTTCAAATTTAAACGTGACAGATCGACGACGGAACTATTGCAAAACTAATTATTACAGATCAATGAAAAATAACTTACGTGATAGACAAAGGTAAATGAGTTTTAAAACTTGGATGTGACAGACATTTTGATAGACAGAAAGTCTTACAAAGATATAACATCAGATGCGTCTATATAACTTACAAGTTCACGCTTAAAATGATATTTTTAACTAAAGAGTTATCGATGAAAGAAAATGCTATTTCAAACTTTAGCATACAGAATCTCGTTTTGATATATTTGGATATTTTTAAATACATGATATATCTATTTAATATTCATATTTAGCGAGGAAAATACTATTGCAAGCGTGACAGACAGCCGTCTCTTTACAAATATGTCTGAAAGCTCTACAAACCGGTTGCATGCAGTCAAACTCTAAACGTTTAGAAATGACGCGCAGATTTGTAATGTTTTCCTCCTTTAGTTTGGAATCTACCATCAACGCTTAGTGTCGCCATCTGGTGGCAAAAGCGCAAAACGCAGAATGTAAACAAGTTTAAATGTTTGACAGCTGCTCGCAAATTACAGTCCTGTTCTTGTTTTTCTTATTGATTTCTATGCAAATGTTGCAACTAAAGCAACAATAAACAGACAGATGCATCCCCATGGACGCAGGTATTTTGTACATGCATATAAAAAAGATTAGTTATTTCCAATTACGTTTCCATAAAAATCTATGCATATAAATCCAATAAACATTAGTGAAAGAAAGCGACAACTCATATCAGTTACTACTTTTCTTAAGTTTAATAATAGATGAAAACGTCCAAATTTTATCTCGTGTTAGTTTATTCATGTGCAAGGTTTCGATTTACGTAAGTCATTATCAGAATTTAGAGGATATCTTGCGCATACACGTGCAAACATATTTTTATTTTATAAATAACCAGCAGGGGTACCCGGCATTGCCCAGGTGTTTGGAGGTGTAAAAAAAACAAAAAACAAAACAAAATTCTAGTAGGTAGGTAGGCTCGAACCCGAACACTTACAATCAATAGGCTGATAATTTACCGCCATGCTACACGGGCAGAGAACTGAGAATGTGTGAAAATAAACACTTAAAAAGTTAAACGAAGTGACAGGTGCGTAAATTTAATGAGGTCAAACATCACGCCATAGGGAATGAAACACACTTAACTTTGGCTGCAAGTTTCTCCGTATGTTGTTTGTTTCTCCCCTAAGATGTTGGGGAAAACCAGCTCCTCATAAAAGAGGAAAGTCCAAATGAATAGCAATTGTATAGCAATTGTCTGATATGACAGGTTTTGGCCGCATTGATCAAAGTTAATTGCTTTTCTGGACGTCCCTGCCACCAGTGCCAGGGAAAATCGCTTGCTACGTATTCAGTTTCGCTTTTATACTGAAAAGCCAAACAGAAATATCGCGAAAATAGCGCGTAAAAGTTGCCGAAATTAAAGATAAACGCGACCTCGTTTCGTAAATCGTAGAGATTATAGTCTAGATAGCATATAAAAGGTTCAAAGGAACAGTAACCGACCCGAGCGCCCCTCCAAAAGCCTTTGCCGGACATACACATAAAACGCACACACACACACACACACACTAACACACATTTTGCCTTATATATATATATATATATATATATATATATATATATATATATAAGACGCAAGTTAAACTGAGGATGAATTTACGAAATGACCAAACTTTAGCATACAGGAATCTCGCATAGTGATGTTTGGGCCTTTTAAAATATGGTGCATCATTTGTCTGCATCTAAAACTAAGGCTCTCTCTTTCATCATCATCGCCTTGACTCCCACCTGGCCTCAATTGAAATGAATGGCTCTCGTCGTCGGGAAGTACCATGTCTTGACAATATTTTTTGGTCTGATCTTCACCCCTTATCTGAAATGGAACACATACATCACATCTGTTGCAAAGACGCTGGAAAAATGGTTGGATCATTGTACCGTTCCAGTAAGAACTTCACTGCTGATGTAATTCCTAGTCGTGGAATGGGGACATAAATGTATGGTCACATTTAATGCTGCCACGACTAAACTCGTTTCCTTCAATAATTACAAGAAACCTTCTCTGCCACCAATAGCAATGGCCAGTGACTCCCTGTCTGAGAGTACGTCTTTCAAACTGCTTGGCCTAACGTTCACAGGAAACATGAGTTGGAACAATTATATTGAAAACATTGCTAGGGCCACTGCGAAAAAGGTAGGCTCTCTCTACCGTGCTAGAAAACTACTAACACCCGAAAGTATCCTGTACCTCTATAAGGCCACCATTCGCCCATGTATGGAGTATTGTTGTCACATTTGGGCTGGTGCATCTGCTGCTAGTCTCTCGCTCCTAGACAAGGTTCAAAAGAGAGTCGCCAATCTGATAGGCCCTGACCTGGCATCTAAGCTTCAGCCTCTATCTCATCGACGAAACGTTGCATCCCTCTGCCTGTTCTACAAGTATTTTAGTTGTGAATGCTCTGACGAACTACAGACACTTGTGCCCCCACGACGTAGACACCCTCGAGAAACCCGACAGGCATCTAAATCCCACCCCCACACAGTAGAGATCCCTAGATGTAAAAGATCTTTCTACTCCAGTAGTTTCTTCCCCAGAACCGCTAGATTCTAGAATTCCATTCCAGGTCCCTGCTTCCCTAACTGTACTGACATGCAGAAGTTCAAGTGTAACGTGAACCGACATCTTGCTGCCCAAATCCCAACATAGTGTCCCAGTAGTTGCTGCCCCTGATAGTAGCCCCCTACACCAAAGTAGCAATGTTCCTTGTTTGGGGTGAAAATGTAAAAAAAAAAAAAAAAAAAAAAAAAAAATCTCGATCTGTATAAAAGCCAAATGCATCCTAAAATGGAATACTGCTTTCACATCTGGGCAGAAGCTGCACGGCGTGTCCTATCTTGCCTTGATATCGTTCAAAACCGGCTTCGAAACTTAGTAGGTGATGCCCTTTTCCCTTTCTTTCAACTTCCTTCCCACAGAAGTGACGTTGCGAGTCTATCTTTACTCTATAGTTATTTATGAGCTCCAATCTATGTTTCCCCCAAACTTTCACAAAAACACTCAAGCTACATTTACTATTAACAATTTTCCCCTTCTCTATCTTTGTCTAATTCTAAAGGCAGGTTCCATGAGCAAATCTTCTTTTAAAGAACTGCCCGCATGTGGAACTCTGTCCCATTGACCTGCTTCCTGGTAGATTACAATATAGCAGCCTTCAAGTCTAATGGAAACAAGTTCTTGTTGAGCCGTTCTCGTAGTAGTCGCTAGGCGTTCACACACAGGTCATCATTTCTTTACTGACAACAACTGGTTGTATTCTCTGGAGTCTGGATGACAATAATTTTTCACAGATTTCCAGTACTCTCCACCTTTTTAGATAATGTTCGCGAATGAATTTGCGTTATCGCAACAGCTGCCCGCCATTGATTTCTCGTTGGCAGCGACCATTAGTCTTCACTGGAATTGGGTGGCAATAACCCACCCCAACCTCACAATCCTCTTTGCACTCATCCAGTCTGACTAGTGCTTTCTCACTTCGATCATTCCATCCTCTTTAACCCACCTCACTTACTTTGTGTGGTGCTAGTTTATGGTGACACACACACACACACACACACACACACACACACACACACACACACACACACACAAAGGGAGTGGTCAGAACGCAGGGACACATAGGGGTTCCTTACAATTATACTGTTTCAGTTTTCATGATGTTTCTTTGTGTTTTACATCTGTAGCCGTTTCTGTATGTCTAGTTTGTGTCTGTAGTTCATGTGTGGAGTTTCCGCATTCAAGGGGTTTCCTTAATATTTTTGCAGTTTTTATTATTGTTATGTGTTTTATCTTCTCAGCCACACCACTGATTCCACTCTCTCTTATTTTTTTTTCAGTGTTTCGGTATTGTTCCTATCATAATGTTCATTATTATCAGTATTATTATTTGTAACCACTAGGCGTTCACACACAGGCCATTATTACTGACAACAACCGGTGGTTTTCATTGAAGTCTGGATGATAACAAGTTTTCACAGATTTCTAGTACTCTCCATCTCTTTCAATAATCTTGAAATGAATTTGTATTATCGCAACAGTCGGAAAGTCTTTTAATCAAATAGTTTATTTTTCGGACTACTAGACTTTGTAATTATTTCCCTGTTTCCTGCTTCCCTGACTGTACTAACCAACAAAAGTTTTAATGTAATGTCCACAAAACATCGTGCTGCTCAACTCCCCACAGTCACCTGTTAAACACGACCCCAAATAGTAGCCACTTACGTTCCAAATGGCAATCAATGTGCCTTGTTTGGGTTTCAAAATGAGTTTAAAAAGAATAAAGAAGAAATATAAAACGAGTGGAAAGGAGAAGAGGGGGGGTGAAGAAAGATGGTCAATTATGACGTCACAGCATATTCGGCTTTATAAAATTAGTTGACATTAAATTCTGGTAAAACATGATTATTGTTCTTATTTACTTTCTTCTCCACGAGGGCAGAGTGGGACACAAGGTCGGTGTTTAATATGGGGAAAATCCAGCTCCCGCAAAATGTCTTACGTCTATATAACTTCGAGCTGCGTTTCGTCAAGTGTGCATAATATATACACTCGCTGATACGTTTAAATGACAAACACTCATTAAATATTAATAGAACCTTTATTTATAAATTCAGCTTTCAGATACAGGTGCTATACATTTAGCAAGGTTGATAGTTGCCGTGAGTGTCGGGAACGAGGGGGTAGTGGTGGCAGTTTCAGCGCAAGATTTCACTCTTCGGCAACGTCTCGTGTCTTCCGTCTTTACTACACACCTCTCAGTTGCAGACTGTTCAATGTAATTCTCTACTTCCTACATGTAATCTAAAACTCACTTTCTTTTCTGACGTCACTCTCTACGTAGCATTAGAACACATCACATGTTTTTCCGAAATGTATTTTGCATCAAGTGCGCTTGAAAGCAAAATCACAGCGTAATAGTAGGAAAATAAACAAATATTTTACTTGTCTGAAATTTATAACATAAATATATTTCGGAGCTATGCTTCATCCGTTTCTTTCTTTTTTTTCCCTTTTCTTCTTCCTTGTCATGTTGTAAAGTTGGAGAAAGAAGTCTGTTTGTAAAGAGCCGCGCGTTGTATCTCAGTGGTTATATTTTGAAATGCTGGAATTGTGCGTAGGCAACGCGAGAATAACGTTAAGGGTGTGAATTCCATATAGAAACGTTTATTTAATTTGAATAAAATAAAATACGCATCAAGTGCGCTTGAAAGCCAAATCACAACGTAATAGTAGGAAAATAAACAAATATTTTACTTATTTGAAATTTATAACATAAATATATTTCGGAGCTAAACCCCATCCTCAGTATGTTTTTTTTTCTTTTTTCTATATGGAATTCACACCCTTGATGTATTTTGTTTATCCACTTTCTTTGCCTAAATCAATAAAACTGCCCTATACATTCTTAATGAAACATAACTATCAAAATGATATTTCATCCATCAAGTTACATTCCTGAAAACTATTCAATGTAAATATTTCAACTGTAAATATTTATTACGCTTTTATAACATTCCTTATGACATTCTACTTTCACCAATCATAATCGACCGTAATAATCCACAATTTTACTTTCTGGTAGACTAGCAACACAACATTATCAACCAATGTCAAAAGTTAAGGACATATACTTATTAATAAACGCAACAATTCTGACCCCAGCGGCCAGGCGTGAGCTAATTCCGATGTAATTCTTCGCACTACCTAACACATTGTGCCTTTAGGAAGATCCAGTTGGCTGAGATTCATGCTATACGAGTAAATAAAAAAATGAAACAATTTTTACAGAGTGGAACGATGAATTCGTCGCCCTAAAGAAAACAACACTAGTCATTTATTTTAAAACTTTTATTGAAAAATTCAATTCAGGTAACTTGATTATATAGTAGAGCTGACCTATTCAATGTAGCCGCATTCAGCCTCAACACCGCCTCGATACAGATCCGAAATTAAGAGCACGCCTTTTCCAGAAGCACCGGCGGCAGCTCGGTGAATACTCGGTGAATGGCGGCGATCAGGTTGGCTTTGGTGTTGTGGGAGGTCATGTTGGTGATGTTCCGGACATATGACCAAACGAATTAGTCCAATGTAGTAAGATCGGAGGAGGAAGGGGCCAGTTAAAGAAGGGTACAATGTCGTAGTACGCCTTCTGAAGTCAAACCTGAGTTTCTTTGGATTTGTGGGTTGGCACCAACTCCTGCTGCCAAAGTCAAGGTCTGCGAGCGGCCACCTGATTACACCAGGGGTCTACCACACTCTTTAGCACATCCAGGTACACTTCGGTGTTGATTTTCCATCCGACTTCGAAGATGTGAGGTGGCATGATGTGGCCCTCACTTGAAACCAAATTAAAGGTCACAACCGTGTCCGGAAACTGTGCCCTCAAGCGTTGAACCGTCTGGATTTGCATTTTGGGGCTGCCGGCAATGGTCATGTTATCATAGCTTAAATCGGTAGAGAGCATCAGTTGTACAACGGCGCATCTTCGATCTCACGCGTTGAGCATTGTGACTTTTAGACATGATAGAAGGCTCATATCACTATTGGAATTTGTACACAACTGGTCAAGTGTAAAAAAAAATAAAAAAGAAAATCGGTTTTTTTCAAACAGAAATGGAATCATCCGTATTTTCTAGGGCGACAAATTTTATCGTCCTACCCTGTATTTTATTGTGACTTTCTACCAGACTTAAAAGTTATGTATTTTTGGCTATTAGAAAACGTTAGCATGGAAAACAATTTCCTGTAAGTTCTCCCAACGTAAATTAACAGAAAAACAAATACGGAAACTAGAAAATTTTTAAATTTTGGTTTGCAAACGAAAATGTCATGACGTGTGAGAATTGTGTACGATGTGTGTGGTTTGAAAGCGGGGTTTAACGCTTCTTTGTTTTCATTCGCAAGAATTTTCTCACAGTGAAAAATATTTCGATTATGATTTTTTCCCAATGAACTTTTATGGATTCGAAAGCCAATAGGTTATATTTTAAGGTGTAGAAAGGCGTGGGTGAGTGTAGGGGAAGGGGTGAGAGAGTTTAAGGAGAAGGAAAAGGACGAGAGGACATGCATATTAAGGCG
Organism: Euprymna scolopes; assembly: GCF_053919585.1. Lineage (NCBI taxonomy): Eukaryota > Metazoa > Mollusca > Cephalopoda > Sepiida > Sepiolidae > Euprymna > Euprymna scolopes. Next base: position 19,114,177 of record NC_136484.1, on the reverse strand, counting down.
AATGAGAGTTTAGGAAAAGAGAAAAGACGTGAAAGATAAACAAGTCGTAATAAAATACGTATGAGAAAAATAGACGTAAATATTTATCTTTCCCTTTCTGCACACACACACACACACACACACACACACACACACACACACACACACACACGCAGGAAGAGTTCTGTTTGAACTCTATGACAATGCAGGTTAGTAGAAAAACAACTGCATTTTAATTGCCTGCAAGCACAACTGCTTACACGCTATACACTATTCAAGGAAACTAGAACATCTTTTCATATATATATATATATATATATATATATATATATATATATATATATATATATATATAATTGAATAATAGAAATATTTATATTGAATCTTGTCTTAACAAAAGAATATTTGATATTATAGTTAGAGCTTTAATAGAAGACTAAATACTAATAAAAGATGTTCATTGATTTGTCATAATTATGCGTTCATATTTAAAATATATATCATATATGTAATATATATGCATAAATGTCACCTTGTCTGTGTGCGGAACGGTCTTTACCAAACTACTGTTAATTATTGGTCTACAGACTTGAAATATATATATATATTTATATATGGCTTAATCGCCATATATATTTTATAACTTACTACCTAGCTCTACCTACGTATTGAGCACTGTCGAAGTAAATACTTCAAGTTTACGCATAAATTTATACTTTCGTATAATAATTTATGTAATTAAATGAAGTAGTATATATATATATATATATATATATATATATATATATATGATTCGGAATTGTGGAACAAATTCGATTTGCACGTAAAAATAGCTGCTAAAGAATCAATACCGAAGAAAAATGGAACTAGTCAGGCGTAAGTCGACTTAACATGTATCTTCAACGCATGCACAAATGTATACGTATAAAATTCGGTTAATTTAAAAAATTTTGATATCCGTGTATCCGTTTGTGGTTAACTCAGATGATAATAAATAACACTAGAACGCTAAATGTTTTGTTTTCCATTCTAGCTGATCGTACCTTAGTTATATTTTTTTCACTTTTGGAACCACTACTATATATAGGTACTCTTGAATAGGAAGACATATTTTATTTCAGAAAGGTTTCTGATGGTAAACTATTCTATACAAGTCCTGGATATGAAAGATTTTCATTGGGTCGCTGTTCTGTACAGGTTCTGGACTTTATAATTTTGCAAGCAAAGAACCAAAGATCCTTCTAGTGTTGACACGGAAAAATTATGTACTGCAATGCTAAAAGATTACATTTTTATGAAGCAATCCTGGTTTCTGATTGATTGATAACAGAATGTGCATTAATTTGATTCGTCAGTTCCCATCAGCATCGTTTATAAATAGAACCTCAACTTTCAGGGAGCATACCCCCATTACTCGTGATGGGATGCGTCTCCTAGCGGCTTCGGCTGCAGGGAGACAGGGTAAAGTACACGTCAAGGATCCGTTCTTTACATTCAGCCCGACAAGTGAGTGGCCGGGAACCGACCCAGCACTTGTCGGACTGAGGTACACCACTTGAGTATCACCCAGAAGATCCACCTTCTCATGCCTTGCCACCCGGCTTTCGCGTGGGGCAAGTTTATTGCTTGTCACCTAAGGCGCCCCGACCGGATAATGCCGACGGGGTTACTCAAGCAATTTTTGTAACTGCCCCCTCCTTTAGGGAGCTTGATTTAAATCTCCACTTTCTCGGCCTTGTGCCAAATATTGGTGACGTGGCACCAATTAAACAAAAAATTAACAACCCCATTATTGCAACACATACAATATAATAATCGATAGATCATTGGCTCTATGATAATAAAAACGGAATCTAAATAAATCAAGATATCATATCTAAGCTAATTTTACGACCGGATAATGCTGGATAAGCTGCTAGCATATATATATATATATATATATATATATATATATATATATATATATATATATATATATACAGTGATGATCATATTTATTGGCACGGTAAAATAAAAGTTAAATTTTGTCTAATAAATTCTAAAAAAGGGATTAAATTAAAGAAAATAACAAAGTATATTATGTACTTTTAACTGGTCTTTCCGATGCAGCAATCGGATTTTAGAAAAAATAAATAACAAAGGAACAACAAACATAATTGCAAAAAAACCTTGTTCAAAATTATTGGCACGATTTATTTAATAATCAATTGTATAGCCTTTGGCCTTGATTACCTTCCTCAGTCGCTTTTAATAGTTTACAACCAAGTTGTTGCACTCTTCAGTAGTAATTTTAGCCCACTCTTCCTGACAATAATCCTCCAATTGAATAAGATTCTTAGGCTTCCTTTGCATTACCCTCAATTTTAATGTTCTCCATAAATTTTCAATTGGATTAAGGTATGGGCTTTGTGATGGCCACTCTAAAACATTAATATGATTGTCCTCAAGCCATTTCTTAGTCAGTTTATCCGAATGCTTTGGGTCATTATCTTGCATGAACCACCAACGATGACCAAGTGAGAGCTCTTTAGCAGAGTCTTTCAGGTTTTCATCCAATATTTTAACATAATCTTCCTTTTTTATGCTACCTGTGACCTTAACAAGTCGCCCTGGTCCAGAGGCAGCAAAGGATCCCCAAAACATCAAACTGCCTCCACCGTGCTTCACTGTGGGTATGGTGTTCTTAGGCAGGAAAGCTTCGCCAGATTTTCTGTAAATATAAGACACTTTATTATGGCCAAATAACTCTATTTTCGTTTTCGTCAGTCCATAGAACGCGTTTCCAGAATGCAACATCTTTATCAATATGACGTTTTGCAAAGGCTAGCCTTGCTTTCAGGTACATAGGCTTCAATAAGGGAGTCTTTCTCGGACGACATGCCTTTAAACCAGCTCTCTTCAAAACTCTACCAACTGTATGTCGAGATACATTCACTCCAGAGGTGCTCTGTTCATCAACAATCTCTCCAACAGAGATCCTTGGGTTTTGTTTTACTTGTCGAACAATTTTCCGTTCATCTCTTGGGGAAAGAATCCTTTTTCTCCCTCTACCCTCTAAACTCATAACGTGGCCTTGCGATTTGAACTTGTTTATTATGGCTCTAACAGTGGATTTGGGAAGGTTTAGCTTCTTTGAAATCTTATCATAGCCCTCCCCATTGGTATGGCATGCTACAACAAGCTTCCTGACGTCTTCGCTGTGTTCCTTAGTTTTAACCATGGCGATTGAAAATTATAATTTAGTCACTTATAATAGTTTAAATAAATCGCTATCTAAAAATTATTTGAAAAAAATTATTCACTGAATTAGCGTTAAACAAGCATAATATGGCTATAAAAAAGTTCAGAAAGCACGTAAACCGGAAATTGATTGATATTATACTGATACTAAAAGAAAAACAAAGCCGTGCCAATAATTTTGAACAAGGGTTTTTTGCAATTATGTTTTTGCAATTGCTGCATCGGAAAGGCCAGTTAAAAATACATAATATACTTTGTTATTTTCTTTAATTTAATCCCTTTTTTAGAATTTATTAGACAAAATTTAACTTTTATTTTACCGTGCCAATAAATATGATCATCACTATATATATATATATATATAGATATATATATATATATATATATATATATATATAAAGCTGAACGTCTGTGTCTGGTCACGAATAGGCGCCTATATGGTTGACTATTATAGAAAACTGATCACATATAATAATAGAAGATGTATCGAGACACAGGAATGGGTATGTTTGATCTGGCATAATGACGATTCATTAAAATTGTGGGGTCTTCGTACGCGCATGGTCCACAAAGTATGGAAATAAAAAATTTAAAAATTAAAAAAAAAAAAAAACGTTTACAAGTGTTTTTGATATAGATGTACATAATAATATTTTTATAAGTATGTTTTAACTTAAATAGGGATGGTATAATAAAATTGTGTGGTCTGCGTTCGCACCTGGCCTCCATAGAATGGAAATAGGCACAAACTTTAATAAAGACTTTTCATATCTATCTGCGTAAGTATACTTTGATAATTACGTTTCAGTTTGAAGAAATATGGTATAATGAAATTATGGGGTGTTCGTTCGCACCTGACCTCCATACAATGGAAATATGTCACAAAGTTTAACAAGGTTTTTAATATAGATCCACAGAATATTGTGATACGTGTTTCCGTGTGAACAGGTATTATGGGGTTTATCTATTTTCTTTTTACTTTCATCATATTTTGCTTTGGTTTTGATACCCCCAAATTCCAAGCTATCTCTTTACAACCCTTCCTTTTCATAACCTATCATACTTTCATAAATCAGAATCCATTTTCTGTAGGCTGTTTTTAAACACAGTCAACAACAGGTACTTTTGCTAGTGTGTGTGTGTATATATATATATATATATATTAGTAGTTTAAAATACTTTAAATTTTATGTTCAGTTTAATTGAAAATGTTTAATCTAATATCACATTGTATAGAGCAATAAATATATATCAGATGCAACATTTCTGGTCAAAGACATCAATGGATGTTGCGTACACAATAAATATTTCCTGTTATACAACTTTTTCCATTTTCAGAATCAACAAAGTCGTGTCGGCCGAAATAATTGCTGTCTGTAATGTTCTAGAGGAATTCTTATACATATAACATAATAAATGATGAATTATACTTAGTTGACACAAGCTTTCCTGAAGTTCCACGGTATTACCAATAATCCGATGCGTCTTCAATTGGCATCCATCGTTGTGTGTGTGTGCGCACGCGCGTGAGTGACAGTGGGAGAAAACATGTTTTTATTTTGCATAACTCCAGATGAATTGCAAGAAAGCTTGAGATATTATTTTAATTACGATTTCAAAGGTCGTATATTTCATAATGGATGACAAACAGGAACATCAGTTTTTAAGAATTATTTCACTTACAAATAAACAGACGAGATTAATTAATAAAAATAATTATTTTGGACTAAAGCAGATCACTAAATTGAGTTTACAATTAAAAAAAAAACTGTGTGCATCTGCATATATTGTATTTGAAGGTTAAAGTTCACAATAATAATTTTTAAATAACACATTTCTGTTATACGTTTGAAATTGTCAAAAGAACCAAATTATGCTGTGGATTAAAAATATACACAAGACACCTGCCATACCTGGTATCATCATCATCATCATCATCATCATCATCAGCGGCAGCCCTGTTGTTTTAACAGCGTCGGCGACCACAGTTTTCCAATTTGTAGAGCCATGGTAATCTCGGGAAGACAAGTAAACACGGTAGTTTCCCATAGCTTCCCGTCTTGATTCGGGGGTGCATCTCCCCCAGTGAGTTCAACGCGCCCCAGATACCAACTTGGAAATTTCTACGACTCGGCATACATCACTTAGCCTTCCCAAAATGGTCACTCATCTGGTAATTGCCAGGCTCATCGTTGCTTAACTTCGATGATCCAGTGAAAATCGTTACGCCAACGTGATTGTGCCGTATGATTTTATAATATAACTGTAAATATTTAGTAAGATGTGCTATTCTCTAAATAAGATGAAGCTCCTATTTCATGACTTAACTTGAAGATTAGATACGTGAAACGAAGGCTTTCATTGACTGGAGTATCATACAATAGCAGGAAATTTGAAATACTCTGTTGTCAACTGGAAGTAAAAGTTCTTGATAAAAGAACTATTTATTTAATGATTCGTGAGGAAAAGAGAGAGATAGAGAGATGGCTGGGAGGGATTGACGACCGCTCGAAAACAGGAATAAAAACAACTCCATTTTATTTTTTACTAATTCACTATTAACTTACCAAGTGACTCATCTCTTACGAAATCTTTTCTTCTATCCCTGCGTTTATATCTCTGCGTTTTGTCCGACCCTTTCTTTTATTCTATATGATATCTACCACCTCCGTTACTGTCATTTCCTCTCTATTTACATGCGACTGGAGACAGCATGTGAATTTAATATTCCCTTGACACTTTCTCCTTCGGAGGAAGCCAGTTAAATCCACTTAGGGCGAATGCCGTTAACATATATGCATACATATTATTAAGAATACAGAAAAGGATAGAAAATAAATATCAGATGAGCAAATTTACCAATCTAATGCACTGGGTGCATAAAACGCGCAACGACCCTAAGTCCGTGCTGTATCCCATTTAACACGTTAGCTGATCTGTGACCTTATCGGACGGGTTTCTCGGCTGGCCGTTTGTGGCTGAATTCATTCTTCGTAGATGCCCCGGCGTTGATTGATATTGTGTCTCTCTCCACTGCAGCATGAGCGTTGGGTATCAGAACAGGTCTGGAAGCAATTGAGTTATTTTCAAATCGACAGACAATCAATAATTAATGAAACATCGGAGATCATTGTCTTATCAAAATATTGATTATTTGCATAGCACACTTCAATATATAGTTCGCACACACGCACAAAAATAGGAGATTAGATGCCTGGGATTCTCTGGACTTAAGCAAAACAAATTGTTTTCTCGATGAAATTTTTTTTAACTGAATGAAATTCTTTCAAATAGCTTTCTTCGTTTTAGCAACTTCGAGGCTAGTTTTCAAGATTCTTTTTTTTTTTTTTTTAAATTACAAGATGGATGACTATATCTTTCAGCCGTCCAGAAAGAAAAAAAGAAAAAAGGAATAACACCACAGGCAATACGTTTTAAAGAGAAATAGAGATAATGATTTGTTTCTATTTCTCTCTTTTATATTTTATTGGTTGTTTAATCCGAGCTCAATGATCGACCGAAAGGATCACATTATTTTTGTTTCTTTTTCCGATCTCAATTTGTTCGTAGAATGAGGTGATCCATCAAGTAATTATTAAGAGCCTATTTATATGCCATTCTTGCTTTCTGTTAACGACACTGCCTATTTTGGCGCGTAAAAGTAAGCACAGGTTTTTACTGCCAGTTCATAAAACACACAACCTCAAGATTCTTACGAAACCTACCCTGGTGTCACGCAAAGTACTCTTCTAAATGTATAGATGATCTCGAAGAAAGCGGAAGGCCGTAAAGATGAACAACTATCGCCCAGCGAAACGGAGACACACGACGAATCCCATGAACTCAGGTGGAAAGTTCGTTGGGATATTCTTAGGTGGTATACAGTTATGGAAGATAACCCGAAACTTCTGCACTTGAGTGTCGGCAACGTGTATGTGTCCTTTGTGGGTTTTAGTAGAAAGCTCCTTTTAAATTGTGCAATGGCATTTTGGACCAGCAATCATTCGGTTGTGTATCAGCAAGTTGCCTTGATTTTCACATTGCAAATGAATCATCACTGTTACGGCGACGATATTGACCTGAGAATTTGGTACAGATATTTTACAAATGCTCGCCCGAATTCCACTCTCCACAAATGTCAATTAAAATTTTTTTTTTTAACGTTTTTCAATATAAGAACAGGTTCAGTTATCTTGCTCAACGTGATGACATAAAGAGCATCTTCAGTAAAACGCACAACGATAGCATTTCCATTCTTAGTATTCAATGTTTTAAAAACCTTAACTCAATGTTTTCATTTTGTTTACAGTAAAGCTTTCTTCCTTCCTATATAATAAGGCGAAACAGATCTCCCTTGTTATTGATAGTTTTCTTCTTATAAAATCAATACTTGATTCTGGTTCATATTTTTTGCGGATCATTACAGTATGTTGTCAGGAACAATAAAATTTAATTCAATTTAATTATTTCTAGGAAATACTTTGTGTCGATTTTTTTTCAATAGCCGCCATATTAAAATAGTGTACAACTCTCTACTCGTCCAGCTAGACTTATTATGAATATCTTATTTTAAAAAAGAAATCTTATAGTTAAAACTGGCAAACAAAATAAATTAATTACACTATTGAGAAAGCAGAGTAGACGTATTTTTTCTGTTCAGTGTCCAAATTTTATTTTTTTTTCGTCAAGTATTTGATTCGTTTCATACACGGAATTATTTCAAATAGCCACCATCTTAAAAATGGTATATAACACTCTATTGGTCCAGATAGAGTTACTTTCCTTTCGTGAAAAAAAATTGTAAAGTTAAAACAGCAAAACAAAATAAAGTAATTACACTTTTGGAAAACGAGAATTAGATGCAATGTTATATTTTTCAGTGTTCAAATTTGATTTTTGTTTTCATCCAGTATTTGCTTCGTTTCATGTTTTTTGTGTATTTCATTGAGTTATGAAATTATTCGAACCGAAAACAAATCAATCTTTGCTGCCAATAGAAGCGTTTGATTCTCAAGTACGAGTCAAACAGTTTCAATTGATTAAGATAGCTGACAGAATTGTGAAAAAAACAAAACAAAAACAAAACAAAAAATTCAAAACAAGTGTAACTGCATAAGACACATCTGAAAAATATTTCCCAGGAAAACAAAGACAATTAACTCGCGTTGGTTTGCGTTATATTTTTTGCGCGTTTTTTTTTCAAACGAAATAAAACAGATTATTGACGTACGCTTTCCGTATGACAATGTAAGAAATCGATTGTTTTTTTTAAAGTTAGGTTGTTGGTAGATGACGAGCATTTTTTTCTTTTTTTTGTTCTGTTTTATTTATGTGCTTTTCTTGTGGCGCAGGTATCTCTTACATTCGTAGTTGGGACGTCGATCGACCAGTTACACCATGACAAATCACACAACGCAACAAATGTAAGCATAACATGAGTAGTCACGGTGTTTTTGGACGTTGGTTAGAAACGGTTCATAATTCAGAACATCCAATCAAGGCACGGAAGCTCAAAGTCCACCAGAAAATGAATGTTTAAAACTTCAGATATTTCGTTCTTGGAGAAACGGATAAACGTGATAAATAAATACACTTTGTTGGGACGTGTGTAACATAAATACACTTACTCCCCTAAAAACAAAATCCAAACCATTTATACACAAGGGTAGTAATAGAAAGACACTCGGTGAATATTGAGCTTGCTTTATTCGCAACATCAGCTTTGTGACCATTACATCAATTTTCTGTTGACTTATGTGAGTGACAGCACATAATGTTCGGATCAATCGAGCTCCAGTTATCTCTCCATCTCCAGAACTTTATTATTTTTAGATCAGAGTTTTCTGTTTTTAGACTATTTTATTATGGTACTAATAATCTAATTCAATATTTTACGTTTAGATAGAGAAATGGAAATTGTATACATAGATACATCCATAGTGTTTACTAAGAAACATAAAAAGGATATTACGTTTCTGAATTTTTGAAATGAGAACCAGTTATTCGTATTATTTGGATTTTTCAGACTAAAGTTCTCATCTTGAGTGTCATTTTCACAACGTTTTGATTGATGTTACCCCCGACCTTCTTCAGGAGTGTCTTGTCGAACTTGGGAATGTTTCTATTGAACTCGGGAATGTGGGCAGAATTTCAAACAGAACCCTTTATTTACTTGGGGGACCCGTGGCGCAGTGGTTAGAGTATTTGGAAAACTCAATTTTAAAAGTGATATTCTCCAAAAGGTTGTGCGCGACCAAAAAATACAATTACGAATTACTTATGGCTGACGGAACAAGAGCATGCTAACCCCGTGAACAAAATAAAAGGTTCCGTTCGAAATTCCGTCCGAATTACCGAGTTTGACAGAAACAAAGTTCGACAGGATACACCTGACGATGGTCGGAAGGTTAGATCGACCGAAACGTTGTGAAAATAACGCTCAAAACCAATTTAATCATACGACATGATGATGATGATGATGATGATGACGACGACGACGACAAAAAATAAAATCTGTGTCATTTTACTGGATTACTCTGTACATTAAGATTACACTAATAGACTTTTGTGCTATTTTCTACCAAATTTTGGAATCATCGAGCTGCTTCTACACAGTAATTTTACTTAACATAAAAAAATGTACATAAATATAAGTCAACACGAATCCAAACAATATTTAGTAGAGGTAATAAAACAGGTGGCTGTGATTAGCAAATTATTTGTTCGGATTGCTTCATTATCAAATTCCTAAGAAATTCCCATAATTTATCATTCTATTCTAAATGTAATGTTTTATTACACAACTAGCTGGCAGATCGGCGTTGTCCGGTCGTACAATACGCTTAAACATATTTTAATTTATGTAATTTACATATGTATTATTATAGAATAAATTCTCTATTGATTATTATATATTACGAGGAATAATTTGCCCGGTGGTTAATTCGCAAAAAAAAAAAAAAAAAAAAAAAAAATTAGATAAATAAATAAATAAATAAATAAAAGTAAAAACTAAAAAACTAAAATAAATAAAAAAATAAAATGAAATAAAAAATAAATGAATAAAAAATAATGACGATAATATCGTTCATCAAATTCCGTCTGTGTTTGTTTACAATATCACGTCAGCTGATATTTTGGCTTGACGATACATTTTCCTGGAAAAGTTACTTCTGATTTATGTTTAATTTTAAAATATGCAAACGAAGAAATGATTTGCGGAGATTTTAAATAGTACCTCTTCTTGTATCGTAACTTGAATTCATTAATAAAAAAATCATAATAAAGTGGTGAGATACACCCGGGCTTGAACACTGGACCATTCGATCTGTAGTCGGATGCTCTACCACTAACCTATATCTCCAGATGATAATAAATCTATTTTTTTTTTTTTTTTTTTTTAAAGAAGAAATAATTTGCTGAAAGTTTATTATTTCAATTCACCGGTGCAAACCATGTAAAAAAAATTTATATATAAGAGATAAAAACTATTTTAAAGATCGGATTTTTTTCGATTTTCGATACTTATCGGATGAATTTCTGTACAAAACATATCTAAGAACACTGCCAGACATATAAAATAGCTTTGTATGAAATTTAGGATCCTATGAGGAAGGAACACGCACACATCAAGTGACTTTTATATAAACAACATAATTGAGAGAAACAAAATATTGATAACAGCAATATAAGATTAATTCCTTCTTTCTCTTCAATTATATTTCCTGCAATACTAACGGATTCTTATTTATCTTTTTCGATTCATTTGTTTGTTTATATTTATTTTTGTAATTTTTTCTTATTTTCTTCCATCTCCTGTCAAATATGAAAGTCACAAAACTTGCATCCAAATGTGCAATTGCTGTCACGAAAGAATGGATTTTTTTTATTCGCTGTCCGTCAAGTCTCCAAAATAAAGAATCCTTTTTAATTCGTGATGTGACTTGGATGAAAAGGATTATCTAAAGACAATACGAAGCAACATATGGAGATGAGAAGAATAGAGTATGAATATATGAAACAGAATAGTGAAAGCTGTTTGATTGTCAGTTTGTTTGGCTTTAGTAAGTTTTCATTGTCGTACATTTGTTTCTGTGATATTTTTACGTCTAAATTCTAACCCTTTTAAACGGCAGTAGAGACAACGACAACGTCATGGTGTCAAAGCTATACCATATGAAACACAAGGTCCTTAAAGACTTACACATGGGGGACAAGTTTAACGCCGAGCGATATCAGAGCCGCAACCGTGCTAATAACACTTATTAAACAGCAGCTGGAGTCGGTACCAGAAACTGTTGTCTTTTAGTCTTCTCTGCCTATGCGTGCGGCAAAAAACAAAAATAAAAACAAAAACAAAGAAACAAAAACAAAAAACAAATAAAAAAATACCTGTCAGACCCAGAACTGACCATGAAGGGAGTGAGAGTAGTAATTTTGCTTCTTCTTTTGAATTTTCTGGTCCAAACCTTCCTTGACTTCATACCTTAACTTTTGCTGCTCACGATGTCGGAGTTAATAACTCTGCAATTTTGCAGGTCTACAGAATAACTGTAACTTTATACAAATTAGAGAAGTCTTAGGTATGATCTTTGTGAGCTCTATGCAAACGTCCAGTTCACTCCTCCTCCTCCTCCTCCTCCTCCTCCTCTTCCTCCTCCTCCACAACAACAACAACATAATGCATTTTATTCACGCTCATGATTTTAAGTGTTTTAGAAGAATTATGGGAATCAAATGGAGCGA
>NC_136484.1:19094713-19097213 GCF_053919585.1 Euprymna scolopes | reverse complement strand
TCAATGTGAATATTAAAGCTCTAGTAATTATTTGAATTTTCAAATTTAACCAAGTTTCTATGTTGAAGCCCATTCTTGGCTTGTACACTCTTGGGTTCCAGATCCTTCGCTTGGCTTCACGCTTTACTGTTTCATTAATTAATTTTATTGATTGCTAACTGATTGATTTTGATTTGTTTATTCTATTAAAAATGCGCCATTTTCGCAAAAAAGTTTCTCATATATATATATATTAAAAAAAAATTTAAATGTATGCTATCCAGTTTAGCATTTTTACTAATGCTAAACCTTTGATGAAAAGAGCATATCTTTGAAAATCTATGAATTCAGAATTTTTTTATTATTATCATCTTTTATCTATTTTATATATGTATACATACGCATATACATAGACACACATGCATACACCCACACATATATATACATACATAAATACATATATACATATAGACATATACACACATAAATATATGCAGACAAATATATATATATATATATACACCTATATATACACATATATACAAATAAATACACATATATATATATACTCATATATGTGTAGACAAATACACACACATATATACATAGATATAAACACATATACACACATATAAAAATACCCACACACATATATACACATACACATTTACAAATACACACACGCATATATATATGGAAATACTTTGGTTAGGGTTGTAAATTGACATTCTCTTGAAAGTAGCAGGTTAAATCCTAGGTGTGGCCATCGAAAATATGATTGCGAATTATTTAAGCCCTCTACCCAGTCATGGCTGACGGAACGAGAGCATGTTACCTCCGTGAAGCGAATAAAGGCTTCCGTTCGAAATTTTGTGCAGATGTCAAAATTTAGCATATTAATTCAAGAGTTCGAAAAAAATACACGTGAAGAATGTCGGCGGTTACATTAATCGAAACGTTGTGTAAAGTAACACACAAGATGAGAACAATAGCCCGAAAAATCCAAATAATAGGAATAATCAATCCCAATCTCAGAAGGTCAGAAAAGTGATTTCATTAATTTAATTAATAATTATATAACCTCACTTGGTGTTCTAAAACGCTATCAAATAACCTTATGAAACAATGATTTTCATGATGTGACCAAGCTCCTAATAAAATTTTTATTTTGACTCACACTTTAGTAAGAAAGAACCTTTTTTTTTATCACGCTCATATTTAAAATACAATCACTAAACGCGCATATTGAATGGACGTATATTAAGATGCAGGTACTTGTCTATTATTTTATATTCCCTTTTCTTATTTAGTGGCCTGCCAGGACCTACGTAGTATACAACTGAACATAGTTTATTCTTTACGTCCACTTTAAAACTTTCATTCTCTAAAGCAGTTCTTACTTCGCCAACAATGAGTACGTTCACATCTCTGCTAGACTGATGTCATTGATCTTTCATATTGATCGAGAAGCTTTTAAGACAAAGTGATCGATTACAATACGTTGTCATATGGATGAAACCACGCTTGATCAAAATGTCCGACTTCATTAGTATTTGAGAAAATAATATATCGAATCTCACCTCGAAGAAAGTAAATCGTGCCGGGAGAACTTACAGCAGTGTTTTAATCTGTCATATATGTGAAAAAAAGATACATTTTAGTAACTGCGAAATATTGATTAAACACTTCACACTGAGCCTTACATGAAAAAAAAAAACAAAAGCGAGTTTAGAGAACTTATAAATGAATGTCTTTTTACTTCGCATAATTTTTAACTAGATATATTTGAAATAAATGAATTTAAATTATTTAACTCTTTAAAGTTAAATAAATTTGTATTAGATATATTTGAGTTAATTTTAACCAAGAGATGAATTTAGAATAAATGTAATTGAATTATATACATTTACACTTAACACATTTGAACTAGATTTGTTTGAACTAAATAACTGCTGATTCAAATCTCTATCTGTATAAAAGCCAAGTACGTCCAAGGATGGAGTACTGCTGCCATTTCTGGGCAGGAGCTGCTAAAAACAGCCTATCCTGCCTGTACAGCGTACAAAATAGACTTTGTAGCCTAGTGGAGGATCCCCTTTTCTCTTCCCAGCAACCTCTCCCCCACAGAAGGGACGTTGCGAGCCTGTCATTGTTTTATCGTTATTTCCATGGCAGGTGCTCGTCTGAGTTCCAATCTCTGCTCCCCTCTTGCCAATCTTTCACGAAAAACACCCGTCTGGCTGAAACCACTGTCAGTAATTTTCCCCACTCTATCTGTGCCTAAATCAAAACGCAGATTCCATGAACAAAGCTTCTTTCTTAGAAGTGCACGCCTCTGGAACTCTGTTCCGTCTGCCTGTTTCCCACCTGACTACAACTTGGATGTCTTCAAGTCTAACATAAACAATTTCCTGATACACCGCCCCCTTATTTAAGACACTTTATCAAATCTCCATTACTAACGATTACTACGATATTATCCCATTGATTACTGTACACGCAATAACCCTTATCCCAGAGT
>NC_136484.1:19064713-19089713 GCF_053919585.1 Euprymna scolopes | reverse complement strand
GATTATTCTGATTAATCCAGTTATGGTAGGGTAGAAGTGTTAATTTATCTCATTATTATTTGACAAACTTAGTCCTCAACCCGAAAGTGTCAAAACACAATAATCACTTGCAAAAAAAGAAAAAAAAAGTCAATAATCAATGCGTGTGCGTGAGTTTCCCATCTTTCTCTCGCCACTCTGTCCCCCCCCTCTTATATTTAAGTCGCCAATATTCGAATAAAAAAGAACCCAAATGCCAGTAACAAGCACAAAATATGTTATTACTAGGGCTGTGACAACAGCATATTCTTTTCATTGTTTTGACTCTTGAGTATATATCCGTTAATATCCTTTTTTATATAGACTGATGGGGTTCTTGGTTGATTGACTGTGTCTTACTGAGTCGGATATATATATTTAAGAGTTAAAAGAATGAAAATAATATTCTGTTGTCACAGCCCTAGTTATATAACGCACTGATTCATAAACATTGCGTTACTATTGAAAGTCAACAAAAGTAATTAAGTCATGCAGCAAAACAAACTCGTTGATAAAAAACGTTCAAGGTTTCAGTCAGATGATCTTTTTAAATATTCCAGACGGACAATTTGATATCGCCTGATTGAAATTTAAAGCCTCGATTAGAAAGCTTATTCAGTGTATGACAATTTAAAGCCTCGATTAGAAAGCTTATTCAGTGTATGAAAATCGTATCTCTAAAGGTTGCGTAATCACGCTTTATTTTAAAATACTAATTGCATTTCCAATTTCATGAATACGTGGAGGAACAACAGGGTTAGATGAAATATGGCGACGAACATATAATTGTGGAAGGAAAACTGATCAGGAATAAAGAAGAACAAATGAGGAATTAATTAAAAAGCTTCAATATTTCAATTGCTGGGAGAGAAAAGATAAATTTGTTGGCGAATTATTGTTTTGACAATCCAAAATGGCGGATAGGAAACTAATACGCGTGGAATAGACAGGGAGATAAGCACACAGGAAAAATGAGCTAATAGGAATAAGTAAAACACGAATTAGAATGCTTAAAAAGTGGAAGGTTATTTAATATTAAGGATCAAATAATACGTCCCGCACTATCAGCCAAGCTTCGACCTCTGTCCGATCACTAGAAGGATGCATCCGTGTGTCTGTTGTACAAGTATTTTAACTCATAGTACTTGTGCCCTACTCGACGTACATATGTTCGATTAACCCGACAAGAAGCAAAGTCTCACCCCTTCATTGTGGAAGTCTATAGATACCGAAAAGTCTAAATATTTATTCCTTCGAACTGTTAAAGTTAAGAATTTTCTCCCGGTCTTCTGCTTCCTGATTGTACTGACATGCAGAGCTTTAAATGTAATGTGAATAGGCATCTCGCTGCTCAGCTTCGTATATAGTATCTCCGTAAATATAGTCCCAAATAGTAGTCCCTTACATTCAAGTAACAATGTGCCCTTTTTGTGGTGAAGAAGAGTAAAAAAATGAATACAGGTTGCTATTTTAGTGAGAGTTCTTGTTTAATTGCGAATTCACAGTGAATATTTTGTAAGGAGAGGTGACTGTGGAGTCGACTCACCCTACCTGTACGCTTTTTCTCTTCGCGACGATTACTGATTATAGGAAAGAAATATTGCGTAGTTTTCGCTAATAACTTTCTATGGTGACAACGAATTGGGCTTGCATGGGAATGACATCATGGGCGAGAGAAGAGCGTACATGTTTTTTCTCTTGACGATTATGTCGTGTTCACACGTGCTTTCACGGCCGGAGGGAACAGTGTCCTTCCTATAACCATAGAGAGAAAGCGTAGGATACTTAGAATAGCTACTTTTCGATCGTGGTTTATTCTTTCCTTTTTTTAGCGAATTTGAAATACAATTGTGGAACCGAAAATGCTGTTGTGTTTATTTATTTTATTTTTGTTTGTTTGTTGAAAAATTTTCTCTTCAGAAACGCCCATGGTGACGAAGATAAAAAAAACAAAACAACACCGAACATCAAGTTTGGATGAAGAATGCGAGAAAAGGCAACAAAAAATATTAATTTGATGTCGTCACTCTTTTATTTCAGCATGAAACATCTTAGAACTACCAGGGAAATGTATTATATTACAAATGTCGGTAATGCACGCATGTACAACTTTAAACCGAACACGTTATGAAGTAGTGGACACTAAAAAAAAAAAAAAACAACAACGAAAAACAAAAACAAAAAACAAAAACAAAAAAACAACAACAACAAGAAAACAAACAAAAAACAAAAAAACAAACAAAAAACAAAAAAACAAAAGAAAACATGAGTAACATTATTGAATAAATAAGATAGAAAGTAATAAAATATTAATCTTTGAATATTGTCTGCGGGAGGAAGGATATTAGAAACGGAACAAAGTGATAAACCCCTTTTTTACGCTTTTTCAACTAGGGGACATTATTGGATTAATTGAGAATTCATTTTTTTTTACAAAGGCATCACCACTTATCAAGGCCAAGAGGCCACTCGAGGATAAGGGTTAAAGAGTGTACAGTAGACAATTGGACAATAAAGTAATCGTTAGTAATGGAAATTCCGTAATCTTTATGTAGATGTTTTTATTCGTTTTTGTTAGCGATACTTTTTGAATGAATTCAATAATTTATACGGAAGTGCATTTTTACCTACAAACCATACGCTAAGTAAAACAAACCCCCCACATATACCCATCCATACTCCAACCATCCACCCTCTATCATTTAACACATGCCTAAATCAATCGAATATAGGATAAATAATATCTCCTTCAGTGAGGAAATATTCAATCGATACAAAAATATTTATAACAACGCGCTAAAAATAGTGGATATAAAAATGTCGACATTAAATACAATAGCACTAATATTAATACAACAAGATCTTATAATCGAAGAAAGAAAATAATTTGGTTCATTCCCTCTTCAACCTAAGGGTAAACACGAAACTTTGGAATAAATTTCTTTCATCTGATAGATAAACACTCCCCACCTAGCAGTACACTACATAAAATCTTTAATAAAAATACCCTAAAACTTAGTTACAGCTGTACTAAAAACATAGAGAGAATTATAAAAAGCATAATAAGAAAGTATTAAGGAAAAATAATCTAACTATTGACTCTAATGATAGTTATAATGGAAAGTCCTGCAACTGTCAAAAACCTAGCGAATGCCCACTAAGCAATACTCGCCTTACGCTCTCGGTGTTATACCAGGATAGAATATGCACCGTAGAAAACCCGGAAACAGAAAGATTCTACATAGTTAGCACGTCCATAACCTTTAACACTAGCACTTCAATGATCTTGAAAACTTCGACACTATCAATGAATAATAAAGCATATGCTACAGACACGCCATTCTCAGTACACTACCGGAAGCTAATCGAAGCGAACAAAACACCTTCAATCGAATGGAAAATTCTCAGAAAGGCTAAAACATGTAGTTTACTAACCTGTAACTTATGTTTAGCGGAGAAATATGTAATTCTTAGTTTTAAGGACCGGGATAAATTATTAAATGTAAAAGTTGGACCGGCTATAAACTGCAAGCACTTTGGTAATTACGCTTTAAGTAAACTATAAAAAAACTAATAGTGATCCCATCCCCATAATAGTAACCGTAAACTCATAACCCCTCACTCCCAATATCTTATTTAATTGAACCAAGGTAAAGGGAAATTGGATACAAAGTGATCTCGATACACTACAAATCAATAACTATACTCACTATAAACGAACATATCCCCAATTAATAACAACACTCACCTAATCATGGAAGAAGACGTTAACATAAAGCAACTTAGTTAATTTTAAGGTAAAGACCAATCCCTAGTTACCCTATAGCTCCATCTCAAACGTCTACCGCTTATACCAAACCAACCAACCAAACAGCAACTAATTTTGCCAAGAATTATATTAAGGTGAATTCACTTTACATATATAATAATTAAACATCCGAAAATGTTTATATATGTATACTAGCAAAAGTACCCATCGTTGACTGGGTTCAAAAACAGCCTACAGAAAATGGGCTCTGATTTATGAAAGTATGATAGGTTATGAAAAGGAAGGGTTGTAAAGAGATAGCTTCGAATTTGGGGTATCAAAACCAAAGCAAAATATGATGAAAGTAAAAGTAAAATAGATAAACCCCATAATTTATTATACCATACCTGTTCACACTGAAACAGTTATCACAATATTCTAAAAAAAAACCTTGTTAAACTTTGTGACATATTTCCATTCTATGGAGGCCAGGCGCGAACGAACACCCCATAATTTTATTATACCATATTTCTTCAAACTGAAACATTATTATCAAAGTATACTTACGCAGATAGATATGAAAAGTCTTTATTAAAGTTTGTGCCTATTTCCATATTATGGAGGCTAGGCGCGAACGCAGACCCCACAATTTTATTATACCATACCTATTTAAGTTAAAACATACTTATCAAAGTATTATTATGTACATCTATATCAAAAACACTTGTAAACGTTTTTTTTTTTAATTTTTAAATTTTTTATTTCCATACTTTGTGGACCAGGCGCGTACGCAAACCCCACAATTTTAATGAATCATCATTATGCCAGATCAAACATACCCATTCCTGTGTCTCGATACATCTTCTATCATTATGTGATCAGTTTTCTATAATAGTCAACCATATAGAAGCCTATTCGTGACCAGACACAGACGTTCCGCTTTATATTATAGAAGATATATCTGCTTGCAACGTCTCTTCTGTGTGTGTGTGTGTGAGAGAGAGAGAGAGAGAGAGAGAGATAGAGAGAGAGAGAAGATAAGAGAGTTGGAGATATAATTAACAGAACGCTTATTTTTGAATTTGCCTTTTTATTTTTTAAATTGTAATTGGTTTTACAAACTCAACTTCTCCGATTCAAACAATTTAATTGAAGCCCAACAGATCACACTTTAGTTAGTAACATTTAAAAATCCCCCAAATTTACACCTTGTTCTCTTTCAGATATGGCGATCAAGATTGTCAGCAAATCGATTACAATACTGGTTACTAATAAAATAATTGTTATCTCCGCCTGGGTGCGGCGGGGGTGGGCTTTGTCCGGGCATAAAATACGCTTACTTATGATATTTTAATTTGTCCAGATTTCGGATTATAGTTGTGATTTCAAAAGTAAAAAAAAAATATTTCGGTGCCATCATCTAGAATCGAAACCGAAAGCAAAACTGTAGCATTCAAAACAGTAGACGTTACCACTGTACCAACGTGGTACGTATATGAACTGAGTAAAAATAAACTAAAATGGATATAGAAAAATATCTTATATTAAAAAAATAAAAAATTGTGCCACTTTTTGACCCCTTAAAACCTATTTCATCCGGCTAAAGACCCCATAAAAGAACGGTACATAAAACTTCAATCATCTGAGACCTCTAGCGCTTCTTTGCGACGTTTAGTTTCGGAGAGATAGAGTTTGAAAATATTGAGACAGACAGACATAGTGAGTTTTATATATTAGATTTTCATATATTTTAATATATTATATACTATTAATAATATATAAAGCAAAAATATAACTATGTGACAACAGAAAGTTGATCACAATCCGACAATCGAATCCAAGATGGTTGATTAAATAGAAATAGAAGAGTCCGTGTCATATTCAATCATTGTATCTAGCATTATTTCTATTTCTTCACTCCATCAATTTATATTCCATTATCAACCATCTTTTTATTTTATTGTACGCGGTATTTCATTCTTTCTTACTTAGATCTCCGTTATATTTTTTTCTTGTTCCAACGTCATGAACCAGTCAACCACTTTCGTTGTATTCCCTCTCTTCCTACTTATTAATTTCATCTTTATCATTTTTAACCCTAACCCTCCCCTGTATTTTCGTTTCTGTTTTCTATCCCAATGATAGCCCCTTCTACTTATCAGCCCATCTAATTCCTTGCAATTTAAACCTGACATCTTTTATATTATCCGTTTCTTCTTCGTTTCTTCATCTACATCTCCAAATGAAAAATGGGTTCATGAACTCCATTCAGTCGGAATCATCGCAACGCAAGTCAAATCACCGTGAAGTGGCCCCATCTTCCATCTTTGAACCGCTATGCCACGTTCAATGGCGTCCAACTTACGTAAACAAAAGATGTGATATTGGCCAGCAGTTGAACGTGGTATTGTATGCGCATGCGCAGAGTCAACATTGATTTCGAAACAGAGCAGAAGCATGACTTCCATATAGTTATTAACGCGCATAAGTGTCGGCTGTTTATGAATGGAAATGAGTGAATTCGAAACTTTTCATCAATCTACTACGAATGCTTAGCATTGACAGTTTTGCCATTATTTCTCTTCTTGCTGTTATGTTCTTGTCATGAAGAAAGTTGAACTATATAGGACAATAACGTCATTTGATGAATTTCAAATTACTCTATAATGCGCACACACGCGCATATATATGCATCTTAAAACAACTTTTACAATATATATATAGTAATAATGGGACGATTTCAATATTTTTCCCGATTCCAATTCTTTATAAATCTCTAATTATTTAACTATTTCCCCCGATTTTCGTAAAAACACATATTCAGATATTTTCCTAAACGTCAAAATATACTTGTGGAGAGTGATCTATCGATTTTAGTTTTACCGGTAATTTAAAATCAATAAATATTTAATATTTTATCATTATTACCAGCAATGGAAGATTTTACTTAAAAAAAAAATCAAATAAAAGAAGACAATTAAAAGAATCGTTTTGGTATCGGAATATAAGCATCAGTTTTCAGATTCCGATACCCCTAAATCTTCCGATTTTTCCGATTCCCGATCCCGATTCCGAATAATCGTCCCAACACTAATATATATATATATATATATATATATATATATATATATATATATATATATATATATATAGATGTTGTTTTGTTTTGGTTTTAGCGATATGTTTTGAATGAATTCAATTATTTACGAAAGTGCATTTTTTTACCCAAATGCGAGTTGGGAATAATTTTCCCTTTTAACCAATTTGGTACCCCCACATGGGGAGCGGTATATATATATTATTTTATTTTTAAAAATAATATATATATATATATATATATATATATGTGTGTGTGTGTGTGTGTACTAGCTGTATATACCCGGCGTTCTGATGCCGAAACACATTGCCGGGCAGAAGGTTTAGTCGTATACTATTAAAAATACACCGTTTATCCTTAATTGTTACGATTTACCTTGTTGGATTTATGGAAACATGAAACAAACCCATCTTCATCTATGAAAATCATAAAGAAAATAATTCTCATAGATTAAATAAATAAAGCTTATTTCCGGTTTTAAACGCAACTCATGTCGGGTAATAATAAGTGAATTAAATAAATTAAATTGAATAAAACTTAAATTAAAAATTAATTAAATAAATAATAACTTTAAATAATTTTCGTAAACAAAACATTTAAACCAATGCTATTACTAAAATAAAAAAGTGCAGTTTCTGAAAGGTTTCCACTAACGATGCCTTCGTTCCATCATAGGCAGCAAGTAGCAGAACTACATCAACAAAAATGAAGTTCTGGAGATACTGCATATGACAAGTATTGAGGTCGTGCTTCTGACCAGACAGCTTCGTTGGGATGGACACCTGTCTGAAATGGATGACATGTGATTGGCCAAAGCCGTATTCTATGGCGAATTGTGCCAGGGCAAATGGGACAGAGGCGCTCCGCTTAAGTGTTGCAAAGATCAGCGGAATAGAAAGCAGCGCGCAGTTGACATCCCAGAGAAAGACTAGAAAGGCAGGACCAAAGTCAATGACAGTTGAAAGGATTTGTTAAAGGGAAGCACTGCGGCTTTGGAGTTCAACAGAAGAAAGGCCGCAGAGGACAAACAGGAGGAAAGCATCATCTGCCCAAGAATCCTCTTGCTGGGTATCGCAAAGTGTGAATATCGAGGATAGGTCTGCACAGTGACCAGAGGGCATTCAGCCAGGGATAATCTTCCTATTGACCCTCGGATCCTCAGAAGCAGACGAAAAGAAGAATGCGAAGAAGATTACCATTAGGGCTGTTTTATGATACTCGGTTACCTATATGACTTCAATAAATATTCAAAAAAACAAAAGAAAAATAACGATAGAATGTGTAATTATTCAGATGAAGGCTTATATGCAATATAAAAGAACACACATTTATTTGACTTAAGAAGTTGTGGTTAACTCAAACTGCATTACATTCCAAAATACAAGGGAGATAATAAAAAAAATATCAAGACAAACCTTTTCATTAATGATTCAATAAACGCCGATTTCACTTACCTGAAAAATAAAAAGAGAGAAACATTAAAATATTGGATCTCATTAAACTGTTATAGAAAGTACAATTGTAAAGTTTGAATGCAAAACGTGATAAACGCCATTTTCAAAATTACGAAACAATCACCAGAAACAGTGACGTATTTCATCACTCAACCAAGCCTAAAAATCATGTTTCAACTATATAACACCATCATATATAGGAATACATGCACATTTTTTCTCTGCTTTCAAATAAAATAAGCCTTCATTCACAGCAAGAACTCTTTTCTACAAAAACTGCAAATAATGTTGTCTTCTTCATCTATGTGCCTATGCTAAGTTTCATATGCAGAGGTTAAGCATAAAAACACATCATTGCGGGATTACTTTCCCGCCAGCTTTAATATAGTCGCCTCGAAACTAAGTATATAAAATACTTGTCGCAAGCTGTCTTGATAAGTCATTAAGTTTTCTTTATTTCATTCATAACTTTCAATCATTTATCTTTCAACTGTCTTATCCCTGAATGGTTCTTAGCCTTGATAATTCACATGTCTTTAATAAGAAAATACCTCTTGTGTTCGCTTGTATAAGTACTTAAAAGAAGTAATTAAATAAAAACTAAACACGCGTGCTTTTAACAAAGAGAATAAACAAAATGTACATAATTCAATCGCAAAATTTTATTTAAATTTAGAAGATACAAAATAAATAGCTATAATACCGAAAACCATTCTGGTGGATTTTTACGAAATTAAATATTAAAAATTTGGAATTTAATGTATTCGTACTTTTATGTTTAATATCCCAATTTAAACTAATTTAGTTTATCGCTTTTGCATTCGAACTCTTCAATTATATAATGCACGAAATATGGAATAGAAATAATTCCCAGTTATTAGGTTGGTGCAAAAATAATGTCGTTTTTTGATTTGACGCTGGACGTCAAAAAACTACATTATTTTTGCACCAACACAATATCTCATTAATAATTCAACATGTGTGTACATTTAAATATTTTCATAATATGCACAAAAAACTTAAGAGTAAGATTAAATAAAAAAAGATGTTCTGTTTTTTGTTTACATCTGAACAAGCTGGTACAGCATGGCTTACTATAAGGAAGACAATAGCTTTAATATATATATTAGCAAAATATAAAAAATGTATACTGTGCGTGTTTTTGTGTCTCGCAAAAACCTTCTGACAGACGCGTTGAAACGTGACAAAATCATTATCGTTTTGAAGCTCGGTCTTTTAGGCGACAAATATCGAAAAATTGATAAAAAAAATTAATTCCTTAACCCATAACTGGACAGTTTTCTAGAAGGAGGGGTCGAGTTTTTTGTCAATAGTTTCGCAAGTTATCATCTCCTTTTGATTTGCTACCCTTAATTCGAACGCTCGCAATTTACGGTTTCGTGATGGACGCATCAGCGACGACGTTAGTTTTTCACCTTCTTTTCCTCCTTCATGTAACGAGTTCGAGCCTGCCTGCTACCACTTTTTTAACACCTCTCTCCACCCGGGATGCCTACTGTTGTTTCGAGGTTCCTTACTACACCACCTCTCGACACACCCGGGCAACGTCGTGTACCCCCGCTAGTATAATAATAAATACGAAATCTGCATTAATCAAGATTTCATATTTAAGTGACCGGGCAATGCGGAGCGCCATGCTTGTATATTGTATATATATATATATATATATATATATATATATATATATATATATATATATATATTACTCGTAGCCAAATTGAATATTGAACTGCTCTTTTCGTTGGTTCTATGGAACAAAACTACATGAAAATTCGCAGGCTTTTTGAAGATTATAATACTATTCTATAGTCACAATTCTATGACAATTAGTATAAAAAAAGAACCTGTAGTTTCAAATCAATGAAATATGCCAAAATTTGCGTACATTTGTATATATAGTGTCCTGGCATGCAGCTTCAATTTAGCTGCTCCGGTTGTCTCCGCTGCGGCTTTTCCAGGCCACTAATAGATATCCGCTATACCTTTGCCAATATGTTTTAGTGCGAATTAGAAATTACCTAAGCTTCTGCAGGCCAAGTTCTGAGCGTTAACAACAAGATGGAGACGCAAAAATATTTGGAATATTACAGCTATTACACATTTTTATAATAGGTTTTAAATTCATTTTAAACATGGGAAATGAGTATTTCTTAAGCGTTTCCGTTTATTCTATTATGCATACGTTACTTTCTTCTTGTTTTCTTCCTTACTTCGATTTCTCCTTGTTTTTGTTTTCTTCCCTTTATGGATTGTTCCTCTCATAATTCATATTCATTTATTCCTTGATTTAACTACTTTATTCCTTTTTTTCTATTAAATGTTTCGACAATTATGCATGAGAAAGACCGTGCCATTGTAGGAATTTTCCGGGAAATTTACGCCGGAAAGAAAATTTCGTCATTTTTTTTCGCGTACACGCTGCTCCATTTTATAAATAAAAGAATGAACTGCGTAGTGTAAACAATATTTAACTCAAGAAGATACAATGCATAATTATAAGACGACTAAAATATTACTCATTATCAGTAAAGTTTCATACACAAATATTTATCTTTTGAAAAACAACTGATAGCACAGAATTAAAAATTAATTATTCCTTTTCAAAGCAAGATAAATATATTTTTCATAATAATTCTTGAATAATTTTTACTCGAATCACACTATAGCAAATCGCTTCTGGGCCTTGATAAGCGGTAGGTATTATTTTCTTTTATTGTTACAATTTAAAATACATTATTTTCATAAAAAAAGCAAAAATACATTCAATTTTTTTACTACTTAAAACCATAACTTTAGTAAAGGTATTTTTTGTTTAAACAAAATAATACATTTCTTTTAAGACTCGAATAAAAATAATGGGTTCATTATATTCCGCGATCATTATTTGATAATTACTGAAAATTTCATTAAAATTGGTTAATTTCCTGATTTTTTGTGTTTGTGGATTTTTAGTGAAGAGAGGGGGTGTCAAAATGTTTATACATTTTGAGCATCAGCATTCATTTTGCACGTACCTAATAAGCGGTGACCCGTTAGTAAAAACATTTGAAAATATGCTTACGTCACAAAGCAGTGATAGCAAATAATATTTTCTTGAATGGCGTTTTTTTTTTCTATGGAAGTCACCACTTATCAAGGCCAGGATGCCACTCTAGGATATGTGTTAATGAAATCGCAGTGACCAGATATCTTCTGGTCACTGCGATTTCATTGTTTCGGCAGGTTACGGTATATTTCGGCGTTGTACGTAAACTACCCGGAAAATTCCGACGATAACACGTTCCTATTCTGCATGTTGCAATGTGTTTTGTAGTTTTATCTCTTCTTCTTGTTTCCATTTATGCGTTTTTTTAAAAATTACTATTGCTTCATTTCTTTTATTAACTCTTTTGTTTTTTATCCTTTTTTCCTGACATTATGCAGCTCTTAGAACTTATGGGTTATTTTCTTTTTATTCAATTCTTCACTTGTTTCTTTCATTTACACCTTTTGTCGTGCTTTTCATAGCTCCCTTCAACTTCCTGCTTTCGCTAGTGCGCATGCCTACACGAGTACTCATTCACATAAAATGGCGTCGACACACCAGCTGAATAAGAAAATAAAGTTAACATAACAATTTTAATCATTTGAATGGGTAAAAAAACAAATAAAAAAACATTCATCTCAACATTTGTGTACCTTGTATACTTTGACTCCCCGTCTCAATACTACACAGATGAGCTTACTCGTAAGAAGACTATACATTTAAAAGAAACAAATATTAAAAAAGAAATAGAATAAAATGTAAATATTACAAACCAAAACGTCTTTTGTAACTAATCACACAATCGTACATTCATTCTACATTTGTCTTTCTTTAAAAAAAAACGAGTTCAAGGATACACGACTATTATTTATGGTGTACTCGATTACCCTCGACATTCACTTGTATGGCTTCGTCTCTCAAGATATTTCTGTTTGATTTTAATCAAAATTCTTTTTTTTAAATACAGCGTCTTATAATTATCCAATTTAAAGAATTCCGAAAGCTTAGTCATATTTCAGCGCGAAATATGTGTGGGTTTTTTAAAGATATTGTATGATTTAAAAACGTGATTGCTATGGTATTTTATTAAAGCGAATAAGAATACAAATCGTTACTAGCTATATCGATCCGCACTCTTTAAAATCAGTACAATGATTTTTAATGTTTGGTAGTTAATGATAATTAGATAATGAAATTTGCTCCATAGAATTTCTACATGACAATTTCTTTGTGTTCTGTAAATATTTTAATGCTTACAATATATATATATATATATATATATATATATATATATATATATATATATATATATATACACATATATACACACACACACATATATATATATATATATACACACACACAAAAATACACACACATATATATATACACACACAAATACACACACATATATATACACACACACACACACACACATATATATACACACACACACACACACACATATATATACACACACACACACATATATACACACACACACACACATATATACACACACACACATATATACACACACACACATACATATATACACACACACATATATACACACACACACACACATATATACACACACACACACACATATATATATATATATATGGTTCTTTAGCCGGTTAAAATAGTTTTTAAGGGATCCAAAAAAAAAAAAAAGGGTCAAAATTGTAAAAAATCGTTGAACATTTCGTACATTCATCTTAGTTTATTTTTAATCAGTTCATATGCGTGTTACCTTGGTACAGTGGTAACGTCACCAGCTTGGAATGCTACAATTTTGCTTTCAGTTTCGGTTCTAGTTGATAACGCCCAAATACTTACTTTTACTTTTGAAATCATAACTCTATAATAAGATATATGAAATCTGGACAAATTAAAATATCATACTCAAGTGAATTTTACCACCGGGCAAAACCGGGCGGCCCTTGCTAGTAACATATATAACAAACATTTTTTGTGTAACTTATATAGAAAATTGCACTCCGATCAAAAAATTAAACATTAAAAATTATAAGTAAAAAAAAAATGTGATGCTTAATTGACAGAGTAAGAACTCGTCTAGCTACAACCACAGCAAAGAACTTATCTTTCTCTCTCTGTGCCCAAAACGAAACCTTCACGAACAAAATGCCTTTTATAGCACACCCCATCAATTGAAGAAAATACCATGAGACTACTTTCCAACTGACTAAAACATTTTTGTTTTCAAGTCTAATGTAAATAAATGTGGTTTAGTCGTTGCCTTGGATAATCGATTCTTCTTTAGTTATTTCTACTCGTTCCACTCATTGTGTCTAGTCTTCCTGTATTAATCATTGTCTAACTTAAAATCTTTTTTTTTACTTGGGAGTTACCACTTGCCAAGGCCCGAAGACCACTCGAGGATAAGGGTTAATGAATGTAAGGTGGTAGCATAGTAATCGTTAATGGTGTAAATTGAGTAGAATTTGATTATTTATGTGGACGGCTCAACAAGAACTTGTTTGCATTGGATTTGAAGGCTACTATGTTGTATTCAACCGAGAAGCAGGCCAGCGAAACAATGTTTCACAGGCGGGCAGTTCTGAGAAAGAAGCTTTGTTCATGGGATCTGCGTTTAGATTTAGGTACAGGTAGAGAGTGGGGGAAATCGTATATAGTGCTTGTAGCTAGTTGGGTGTTGATTCTTATTCTCGAATAGCTTCTGGGCCTTTATAATCGGCAGCCCATCGACAACAAATGAATATTTTTACAATGAAAGTGTGTGTCGAATTCGTCACAAAGCAAGAACGAATATTTTGAAGATGCGTCCATTAAATTTAGTGTGACTAAAAATCACCAAAAGAATGTTAAAGCAATTTATACAAAACTATATTTTATAATAAAATTATTGACAACAAGATGGCAACTGTGAAAATAATCAAAACTAACTTCAATAGCGAGATGTCCTTTCTCTTGGGTGAGTTGAAGCACTACTCACTGTGACAGTAAGATTCGGCGATGTGAGATGAGGGAGGTTTTTAGATCGATTGATGTATTTCTGTGTTCCCTAGAACGCTCCAAACGAGAAAAATGTATTTGTGTAACTTTTATGACTATATGATTAAGTTTATAGTAGTCGTTATCCGGCGCCATACCATCTAAATGTCGAGGGCTACTGAGTGCTTTCTAGTGACAATTTGATAGAAAACTAAGAAACGTATTTGCAAATTCAGGCTTTTGGTTTAAAATATGACTTTGATCAGCTCTCAGTGATAAGCCCGAAATATTGAAACGGCCCTTCTTTCAAATATTGCGGAGGCGTAAGTATTCCTCATTTCTGGTTGGCCGAAATAAGATTTTCATATTAAAATTCTTCTCGGCGGACCTGAACGAGCTTTCCCTTCTGCTATAATATTATCGTGAATAACAGACTTAACTTTCATATTTGTAGGAATTTTTTAAAAAGTTTATTTAATGAATTTTAACGTAGGGGGGACCACTTTTAAATTATAACGTTCTATTAAATGTTTTTTTTACACCACAAAATAGCTTAATAAGATTAGTTATTCTGATTGACCAAAAAGTGGGATATAAATTTAATAGAATGCTATAATTTAAAAGTGATTCCCCACGTTAAAACTCATTAAATAAACTTAAAAAAAATTTCTTCCTGCTTATATGAAAGTTAAGTTATCGAGGATAATCTGCAGAAAAAAAAAAATAAGAAAACGTGAAAAGGAATTAATTTACGGCGGGGGGGGGGGCTCGTTCAAGTCCGCCTTCTTATCGAATTCAGAATCGATATTTTTATATAATATTCGATTTACGTTTCTGTGTTGGTTCTATAACATACTAAGCCGAAATTAAGCGTGACAACATACTGGCAGATAAACTTTCATCGAGACCAGTGGGCGCATCTAAAAATAATATTTTAAACTAAAGTGTGACCGATCAATTAAAATGTTTTTAAAACGCAGCAGGCATTCACAAACAATATAAGTTGGGGACATTGCTAAGGCTGCTGCAAAAATGTGGCCTTCCTCTACTGTGCAAAGCAATAACTTACACCCAAAAGTATCCTGTATACATGCACAAAACCACCATAAAGTTCTGTTTCCATATATGGATTAGTGCATTTATCACTAGTCTCACCCTCTAATACTACATGGTTCAAAAACTCAATTTAATAGGTCTCAACTAAGCCTTAACTCCTTCTCCATAGCCGAAATGTTGCATCCCTGTATTCGTTTTATGGATACTTTAATGGAATGTGTTTCTGATGAACGCATTGAACATGTGCTTCCTCGAGGTACATACACCGACAAACTCGTCTAGCAGCAAAATCCTACCCTTTCACTGTAGAGGTACCTAGACGCAGGAAAGCCTTCTACTATAAGAATGTTTTTTTCACCCGGAGTGCTAGACTTCGGAATTCCCACCCTATTTCGTGCTTTCCTAACTGTATTAAAATGTAGAAGCTTAAATGTAATGTGAATATCTCGCTCATATCCTCACACAGTTCCCAGTACACATCGTCCCAAACAGAAACTCCTTACATCCACATGGCAAAGTAACTTATTCGTGGTGGACGAAACTGTAAAGAAAGCGCAACACATTTGAACGGACGGCCATCGCCTCTTGTAAGGATGTATGGATGCACCTAATAAATGAATAAACGCTTTCTATTTTTTTTTACTGATTTAAACGTGCAAAAAAATAAAGAAAGAAAGAACTCTATTTAGCTTCCTTTTAAAAACGATGCGATGTATGAGCGATAAATAATTAGCAGTTAATTGAATCAAAAAAATCGGTTTACAATAAAATACTGATTTAACATGACTAAAATTATTAGGTATTTTGGTTGGCACATGGTCACAAAGCAATGTTAAATTACTGCATTATTAAACTAATTCCAATTATATTACTTAGTCTCGTCGGAATATTGGTCTCATCTTGAGTGGTAATTTTAAAGCGTTTCGGTCGATGTAATCTCCAAACTTCTTTAAATGTATCATGTCGAACTCGGGAATCTTCCTATCGAGCTAAGGAATCTTCCTGTCAAACACAGGAATATGCATGGAATTTGGAACAGAACCCTTTATTTATGCTCTCGTCCAACAATCATGACTAGGTAAAAGTTCTAAGTAATTCGCAATTGTAGTTTGAGTGTCGCCCGCATTGAGGATTGAACCTTCAATATCCAGAACAGTGCAACTTACAAATGAATTTTACCAAGTACTTTATTCATTACAACAAGATACACCTGAAGAAGTTCGGAGGTTATAAAGACCAAAACATTGTGAAAAAAAACAACAAAAAAACACCCAAGATGAAAACAGTCTGAAACATCTAAATAATACGAAAAATTAATCCTCATCTAAATAATTCCGGAATGTAAATCACAATAGCCTTTATTTTCATTTTGTTTACTTAAATTCATTTGTGAAATTATATTGAAAGAATTGCGCCATTTTCTACTTTCTTTAAAAGGGAAATGTGTTTGTGCAGATCATTGGAAACGGTTAGTCAGAGAGAACATCATGTTGGTACGAGGGGCGTGCAATAATTAATGCTCCTGACCCACTTCTAGTTGTCTGATCCAGATGAAATTTTGCATGTGCAATGATTTATATCCCCACGGCTTATGTGGCAAACTACAGCTCGGAACTCATTGTGGTTTAAACTAAGTCAGGTGTGAAGTGGAGCCTGTTGAATGTCGAGCAGTGATACGGTTTTTGTATTTGAAAGGACGCACACCACAGGAGACTTTTGATGAAATGAAAGAAACTTATGGTGATAATGCCGCATCATATGACCTTGTAAAACGCTGGCATCGTGAATTCAAACATGGACGGAAGTCTGTGGAAACAGCTCCCAGACCTGGTCGCCCTCCCCTTCTGCCATTGATAAGGAATCTGTCTGTCAAGTTGAGGCTGCCATTTTGGAAGATCGGCGTATTACTATTCGCCAAATAGCCCAAGATGTCAAGATTTGTACAGGGTCTGTGGAAACTATCATTCATGACCATTTGCATATGCATAAGGTGTCTGCCAGATAGATTCCCAGGTTACTCAAACCATTCCAGAAGCAAGAACGCGTCGAGTGCTCGAAGATAAATTTGGAGATGTTCCAAGAAGATAAGTCAAAGTTTTTCAAAAGACTGATTACACAGGATGAAACCTGGGTGCATGACTATGATCCAGAGACCAAAGCCCAGTCAATGCAGTGGAAGCACTTGGACTCATCACCTCCAAAGAAGGCAAGGGTGCAGCCCTCCGCTGGCAAGGTCATGCTTACAGTCTTCTGAGACCAGGACGGAGTAGTGATGACAGATTTCCTGGCAAAGGGTACCACACTTACAGGAGCCTATTATGCTTCACTTTTGAGGAAATTAAGGGAAGCTATCAAAATCAAGAGGCGAGGCAAGATCAGCAAAGGTACCCTCCTCCTGCAGAACAACGTTCCGGTCCACAACTCGCATGCCGCCAGATCAGAAGCACGGGCGTGTGGTTATGAAATCCTTCCCCATCCTCTCTACTCTCCTGGCCTTGCACTCTCTTTCACCTCTTCCCAGCCATGAAGTTGTTTTTGAAAGGAAATCGTTTCTCAAATGATGCAGCCTTGATTTCTGATGTCACGTCGTGGTTGGAGGACCAACCTGGAGTGTTCTACAAAAACGGTCTCCAGAGCTGCATCAAACAATGGGAGAAATGCATTACTCTGAGTGGTTCCTATGTAGAGAAAGACTAATAACTGTGCCAAGTTTCGTTGTTCTACTGCTATGGAAAGTGGGTCAGGGGCATTACTTATTGCCCCTCGTAGTGTACAGTTAATGTTTATGTATACTCATAAAATAAATGTATTTTTATGCTCTTCCTGAACTTTTGTGTGCGAATATTGTTTGAATGACAGAGCAGTACAATAAAGCAGCAAATAAATATGTGGAAAAGTACAGATTTTTAGAGACACTAATGCTAAAACTTGTATTTCTTTCTGATGTCTTTTCAAAAGTAAAATGATTAATGAGGATCTGTTTAAATATATTCAGGCAACATAAATTATAATAACATCAACTTTACATTTTTCCCAACTGAAAATTTCGACAACTTGTTAAATGGTGCCTAGTATAATGGATAAGGACTCAAACTATGGAATCGATAAATCGACTTAGAGTCTATTAAAACGTAGAGCGTTCACATAGGGTGATAAAATTGGGAAATATAGGAAAATACATGTCTACTTGGCAACTTGTGTTCAATAAATTGTTGTATAGTGTTTGAGGATACGACGTAATCACTTGACACACTGATGATCTAACGAAATGAAGCAATTTTGAGCCTGGTAGTGTACTAAAATTAATGATCATTTGGAAATTCCAGGTGCTGTATGTGCTCTCTGCTTATCTCGGCATTGTTTCCAATCATCTAGCACTACTCTCTGCCACTGGAATCAAATAGTGCAGAGAGTTGCGGTTGATTTTGCGCAACCCTTGCCTCACAATTACACGCGGAGATACCCTTACGTGGGTTATTCATTGTCTTTTGAAACCGAACGGAGGCATCGCTAACGTTTAAGGAGCACATGTGTTATAATGAATAATTAATTTAATTAAAGTCTGCTGTATCGCATTTACTTACAATTAATTAGGGCATAAACACGTTTCCACAGCTATAAAGCAGCAGCTTGTGTTCAATGAATAGTTTACAGTGAATTGCTTCTAATAATTTGTTTCGCTATAAAATAGCCTAAAAGATTTGATTGATTTAGGTATAAATAGAGAGCAAGGGAAATTGCTGATAGTTGTTGTAGATATTCGAGTGTTTGCTGTGAAAGACTTACCGGGGAACCATAGAGTGAAGTTTGGTCAAGCACCTAACATGAAAATAACAGTAGAGCAGAAAGAGGCTGGCAAGGTCTCTTCTGTGAGACAAAGGTTACAGAGAGGAGAAAAAGAACATCGTCCACTAGATGCCGAAGTACATTCTGTACCATGTCGAGCCAGGAGAGCATTCTCTTAGCTGCTCCCCCTTTCTTCATACTACTGTTCTCATCGTGTGTTATTTGAACAACGTTTCGCTCGATGTAATTAACCTATAAATGTATCTTTTCGAACTCAGGAATCTTTCTGTCGAACTCGGGAATCTCTACGGAATTTAGAACGCAACCCTTTATGTATTTCACGATGCTAGCATGCCCTCGTTCTGTTTGGCAGAGGAAGTTCCAAGTAATTCGCTATTGTATTTCGAGTGTCACATGCAAAAAGGATTGAACCTTCAACCTCCAGAACAGTGTAACTTTTCAACATTCATAAGAGGACATATTTTCCTCAAACGATATGAAGAAATTATGATTTATTATACAAAAGAT
Organism: Euprymna scolopes; assembly: GCF_053919585.1. NCBI lineage: Eukaryota > Metazoa > Mollusca > Cephalopoda > Sepiida > Sepiolidae > Euprymna > Euprymna scolopes. Next base: position 19,070,001 of record NC_136484.1, on the reverse strand, counting down.
AATTAATATTATCTAAATAATAGCATATAATAAAAATAAGATATGATAAAAATAATATAATTAATAATTATAACAAAATAAAAATACTTAACATATTATATAATAATATAGAAGAAAATATAATAAATTACTTAATTAAAAGGAAATAACAATAAATGATTATATAAAATAATAGAAAATGTATTACTTAAAAATTTGATTGTAAAACGTTATTTTTAGCGTCTCTGGAGATTAAAAAAAAATGGAACAGAAAAGTATTCTTTTTCGGTTTCCTCTAGACCGTTCTCTAGCGACAACCATAAATAGCGAAAGATTGCTATTTATAGTCAGTTATAATACAGCACTGAGACGCGTTCATAGGGGACCAGACCTTATGACTCCGACCGAAGAAATCACAAGCAAAATTCTAGTCGTTTAACAGCAGATGAACTGGGCAGCAAGATACAGAGAAAAATCTCATCAATAACTGGTAAATATGGATTTTTCTGAATTATATTTGACCAAAAGCATTTATATCTAAAAATATAAAAACTTCACTATAAAAAACAATTACTTCAATCAAAAGGAAAATAACTAGAAAACAGAGTTATTCCCCTTTGTATTGCTACGATTGTAAAAAGCTTATTAGTAATTCGTTTCCTTTCTATTTCCTTTGTAATAAAATTACTTTTTTCAAATTAATTTTTTTTTGTTTTTCACTCTTTATTTTTTTAATTAATGTTTGCGGCGTTCCGTTACGCCTAGGCTAGGACACAAAAACCGTAACACAACTGAATGGTTAGAAAATATTAGGTTGGTGCAAAAGAATGTTTTTGACGTTCAACTATATATATATATATATATATATATATATATATATATATATATATATATATATATAAACGACATTATTTTTGCACCAACCTAATACTTTATCAACTACGCTACGAATTTTTGTCGCCAACTAAGATTGGAGGTTACACCGACGAAAACGTCGTGAAAATTACACTCAAAATGAGAACAGAAGTCGGAAAGATCTAAATAATATGAATAATCAATTCTCATTTTCAAAATGCACAAACATAATATAAGTAATTTGTTGAAGACTTTGCATTTACATAATGAATGAACCCGGTTGCGCACGTTCGCAGTGGTCTACTTACGAGTGAATATGAAATACTCATAATAGAATTCAATTCTGTATCAACTTAAAATGAGAATAATTACATTAGTTTCGTCCTAGTGAGGCACATTGAAGCTATTATTTTCACGAGGAGGGAGAAAAACTGGCGTATCGCACTTAAAAAAATCGAAATACACAACGCATTTGCATTCATCAACCAATAAACATTGAACGCTGAATAGCATTTGTTTTCGCTTTGTATTTGCCTGATATTAACATGATGAGTTTCACAAACAGCTTGCAGTCTCCAGACACAATTGCAGAAATGTATTGATTCTTAAACAGTTAGATTCTTGAAAAGTTTAGCACATTAAGCCGGTCGAACAATGTTAAAACCACGCGTACTGCATCAACGTATCTAATCAGGAAGTTAAAAAAATGAACCGATCGATTTATAGACTTTTCGTTTACAAGAGAAATGAAAAAATCTAACATTATAGATAAAATAAAAAAAAAATACATAAAAAATATAAACGATATATAGAGCGTATGTATATCTGAGTTTGGAGAATTTTAATATATAATCAACAACACCTCACAACTGTCTGTTTCCTGTGTAAGTCTCCAATTCTAAGCTAGAATAAAGTAATGGAAAAATAAGATAATCTATAAAACCATACCGACGTTTTCCTGTGCATTCTTTTCACATATATAGACTTATTTTGTTGTAATGAAACAGTTTTTTTGTATCTTTATTTACTTTGCAACAGACAAATGAAATTGCGAATTAGGTTGTCTACTTTATATCATTTTTGATTTTATAATTCTTGATAATTAACCTTGTCTTGTAGTGACCACTAGGGCTAGGACAACAGCATATGTTTTTCACGGTTTTGACTCTCGAGTGTGTATTCGTTGATATCTTATATGTTTTTAGATAGAGTAATGTGGTTCTCTGTTGATTAACTGGGTCTGACTGTGCCTGATGTATACTCGAGAGTCCAAACAATGAAAAGAATATGCTGTTGTCATAGCCCTAGAGATCACACTTGTATAATCTATACTTCTATAATATTCTTTTTTTGTATTGACATCCATATGAAAAACCCTTTTTTTCTATTTATTTAAAAAAAAATACAACTTTGTTATACATGGTTTGTAGAATTGCATTCATCTGAAAAAGATGTAGCTATTTTGCATATTCTTTTAAACATTCATTTTAATTATTTCCCTCTTAGATTTTTCAGTTTTCTTATGGGATGATCATCTTTAGTTAACTATTACGTATAATTATATTCATGCAGATATTTTACATGAAAATAATTATAGTAAACACAAAATCTCTTTCTACATATATTTATGCATGCGTGTATATATATTTGTTAAAAAAATTTGCCTACCAAATTTCTGACAGTTTTTAGAGTTGAGGTCCCCAGCGCCGTTCTTCGACTTTTAGTTTTGGGAGAGATAGAGTTTGAACATATGGAGACAGAAAGACGGATAGACAGACATAATGAGTTTTATGAGTTAGACTATTTAAAAATATTCATTTCTGTTAAATTTGTTGTACATTTTCTTTATATAAAAACTAATCAGATTATTGAATGTCTGTTTGAGAAAAAACAAAGTGGGCATAAATGATAACAGAAATTGCAAAACAAACTGTAAAAACCAACAGGGAATAAATTAAAATAGATGAAAATATGCAGTCGTATATAATATAAATCTCACTTGTCTGTTTGAATGTATGTATGTATGTTTTTATGTCTGGCCAAAACTTTCGACAAAGGTAATGGATTTTCACAAAATCGGTGTCGTTTTGAAGCTTGACACTTCAGGCGACAAATATCGAAAAATTGGCTAAAAATATTAATTTCTTCACCCTCAACTCGTCACTTTTCTATAAGGACGGGCCGCTTTTTCTCACCAATATTTTCGAAAGTCATCCTCTCTTTTGGATTGACTAGCCTTAATTTAAACCTTCGCCACTTCCGGTTTGGTGATAGGCGCAACAGCAAAGTGTCACGTTTTATTTTGATGTTTTTCCTCTTTCGGGGTACCGGTTTGAGCCTGCCTGCTTTCCTACCCCTTTCTTTTTGCTCAACACACAGCTCCAAACACTCGGGCAACGCCGGGCACCCAGGCTAGTTATAAATGTTTTACGAGAACTAATTATGTGGTTTTGATGCAGAATTCATATTGTAGGTTCGATTCCTGGCTTGGGATAGGTGCTAGTCTAGCCGCACTGAAGAATTGCAATACTGCAAAACAGTCCGTCTGTGTGTGTATATATATATATATATATATATATATATATATATATATATATATATATATATATAAATAAACACTACGTGTAAAATTATTAACGAGATAACATTTTTTACCAGTTTCTGAACGGTACTTAAGGTTGTCAAATTAATAACAAGGCAGTTTGTTTCGTCAATAAAATGGGTCATAAAGGTGGTTTGAGTAATTCTGAAAAGAGTACTATTACAGAACAGCTAGCAAAAGGTAAAACTACCTTCTAAATATCGAAAATGATAGGAAGGTACAATCAAACTGTGAAGAATTTTGTCAAGGGCACCACAAAGGAACATAAGAGAGCTGATGAAGGTAAATCTAAAGTTGTTTCACGCTGTTCTCTACTCCAAATTAAACGTGAAGTTGTTAAGGACCCTGGACAGACAAGTCGAGAAGTCTTTGAGCAAGCTGGATTGGAGAATGTCTCAAAAAGTACTCGATGTCGCCTTCTGAAAGAAGTTGCACAGTCTGTTAAGCCTGTGACAAAGCTTCCATTAAAGCAACAGCACATACAAAACCAATTGAAATGGGAAGAGGACAACATGAAATCGGATTTTTCCAAAGTTTTGTTCACGGAAGAAGTGTATGTCACTCTTGATGGCCCAGATAGCCGGAGCATAGGATGGGCCCTAGATGGACGACATCGTCATCAGCGTTTAAGGCGCCAACAAGGTTGTGGTGAGATAATGATTTGGGCTGGGAGTATCGGAGGTACTTTGGTTGACCCATGGAGAGTCCCAGAATGCATAAAAATGACGTCAAATGCTTACATAGCTTTTCTGAAGGATCACTTTGAACCGTGACTATAGAAGCAAAGGTTGACGTTCAGAAGAACCATTATTTTTATGCAGGATAATGCTCCCTCGCATGCAGCAAACAAAAGAAAAGAGTATTTGCCACAGCTGGGGTTCTCTGGACTACGGAAGATGGAGTGGCCTGCAAATTAACCAGATTTGAAACCAATTGAGAACCTTTGGAGTCTCATTAAGCGACACCTCTATGTAAGTGGACGCCAATTTAAGAGCAAAGATGAGTTTTTGGATGCTCTCCAAGAGGTATCGCGAGGAATAACTGTTGACGAAATCACAACTTTTACTAATTCTGTGGACCAACCTCCTTTACAAGTCATTAATAAAATGGATCACATATCCCCTACTAATTATGTCAACGTAAAAATTGCTATGTAGTTATTGTGTTCTAAGCATTTTTCCTAGTTCATTTAATGTTTGAAAATTATTTCAATAAACAAGTTGAGTATATTGTTTTTTTTTCCCAACCTCGTTAATAACTTGACACACTGAAAACAACAGATATTCCTATCTTCTGCCATAGTTTCGCTAATAATGCTTTAAATACTTTTATTTTCTGACTGGAGTAGCTGGACAGTATTGTTAGCACTTTCTCAAAGTTTCATGGATTTTTAGTTACTCGTGTCTTAAATATTAAAAAAAAAATGCAAACTCGTTAATAATTTGATACTCAGTATATATATATATATATATATATATATATATATATATATATATATATATATTAGGTAATTTCAATAAGTTCCCAAGCTTTTTTGAACAGGTATTTAAAATTGTAGACTATTAAAAATTCAGTATGTTATTGCTAGACATCTTATGAGATGACTGACCAATTTTTATGATTTCAGGTTGAAATAGACAGCTACAGAAGAAATTGGAATACACCCTACTAAAGCCTAATTGTCACAACTGCTGAATTTCACAAACGCAATCTGGACATGAGTAAACTTAAGAAAAACGGTATGCCGAACATTCTGCTTTAAACTTAGGAAAAATGCCACAGAAACGTATGGAATGCTTCAGGCTACTTTTGGACCATTTTCCATGAAGCGACCATCAGTTTCGGAGTGGTG